>NW_017972622.1:21155-41913 GCF_001876935.1 Asparagus officinalis
CCCCTGTTTATTAGCATACATCCTTATGTACACACTTCAATTCCCTCCTCTGTGTTTGGTTCACCTACAAAAAATCGAAATAGATAAATGCAAATTGGAACCTGCAGCAAGAAAAATGTAGGGTTATCTTGGACCTCAAGAATGGCCACATATTTTGATAATCCTCATCGCTATTACTGATGAAACTAGGATGTTAATGTATGATCTGCTAAAGTTTCTCTTTTGCAATTCTTTTCCTATATACAAAGGCTCCATGGTCATTCTTTTTGCAGCTGTGCTGTAGACTGAAGAGTTTGGGCACCTAAAACAAGCATTAGCCTTGCTTTTTTGAACCTGAATCCATGAATTGTGAGCCTGAGAAAAGCTTATCTCCAGGAAATGACTCTTGAACATGCACAACATGCACATCCCTATTCTTTTTGATGAAATACCGCATCCCCAGTAATCAGATTCTCTCATTAGGCAATCTTCTAGGCATGCACAGATGCACAGGCCCTTATTCAGGAGGCAGAACAACTACTTGCATCCACACTATGTATCTCCAAAATCTTGTTGGCCTTCTTGTTTTGATGATGTTTAACAAACAATTTACCACTAATATTGTTTGTCTAGTATTTGTGTTTGTATATTTATTGTAGAAAAACAACGTTGTTGGAGGATGGATGGAATATAGCTTTAACGATCATATCCAAAGGAGGTTGGCGGAATATCGGTGAAGCCTTGCAATTCAAAGTTAAAGATCAAGTTCAAGCTTCATCCGCGAGATTACCAAGTAGAGCTTATTGAAGACCAATCAAGTTTGGGTAATTTAGTTTAGGATTTATATTATGTGTGCTAGATACTCTAAGCTCAATATAATATACACACACATATTTGGTTTCTATGTATATATATAGTTATATATATACATGCATGGTTTTAGGTTTTCATGTTTTGGACATACTTGCAAAATACATGAGTTTTCACAAATAGAAATTCAATTTGAGAAATTCTTTTTCTAACATGTTTGTTTTCATGTTTATAAACATTTCGTAAAGTTTCATCAAGTTTGGAATTGATTTGTTATGTTTAATGGAATTTACAAAATCATGTTTTTCGTTCGTGCATGTTCGTGCATGTTTTACAAAATAGATGAGTTTTCATAAATGGGAAGTGATATTCAAGAAATTCTTTCTTTGACATGTTTATATACATGTTTAGAAACTTCCCTCAAAAATTTACTATTTTTAGAGTTGATTTACTGTGCCCAATTGATTTTACAAAATCGTATATGTTAACAGTTTTTCAGAAATTGTAAATTTGTGTTCAAATATTTATTTCTCTCAACTGGGAAAATATTTTTCAGACATTCTTTCTCTGACATATTATTCTACATGTATAGAACATTTTCACAAAATTTCATAATTTTTGGAGTTCATTTACTATTTTCAATTGATTTTACAAAATAGCTACGCACTGCTACAGTAACTCCGGTCGACCGGAAATGTCTCTGGACGTTTCTCAGCTTTGCATATGCCTCTCGGTCGACCGTACCGGTCGACTAAAGTACTGTAGCAGCCGACCGTTACTACAGTAATGGCTAGTTCTGTTTTTTGTTTATTTTAATGTTTTGGAGGTGTTTTTCTTAGTTTTTGGACTTGTTTCATGAGCCTATATATACCCCATGCCCTTATACTTCTAAGGGTACTCAAGAAATGTTTTAAACAAGTTTAAAGAGTTTTAAATAAGGGTTTAAGTGTGTTTTAGTGTTTGTTTGGTTTGAAGATTGTTTTCACAAGTGGAGGAGATCATCTTCTTGTTTGGGCTCCAATCTCCATCTCTCCATCTTGTCATCTATTGGAGAAGTTTTCTAAACTCTATCTAGCTTTACATTTGCTTAGTTATTTGATTATCATTCTTTAAAGCTAGTTTTTTATATTGAGTTTAGATTTGATTATATTATCTCATTGTTACACACACCCACTTGAGCTTATTGTATTTGCATACATAGTATATTAGGGTTGTGAGAGATTGTAACATTGAGTTGTGCTTAATTGAGTTCTCACCTATTGTAGAGAACAAATTTATATTTGTTACATTGTGAGTGGTGTAAGGTTTTCGGTGAGCTAGAAAACCGAGTGTGTTGTGAAGTTTTCGGTGAACTAGAAAACCGAGTGTGAGGAGTGACGTTGTTCGGTGAGCGTTGAAAACCGACACTATGAGGTGTAAACGTTATTCGGGTGAGCGTAGAAAACCCGGTTGTGATAGTGGATTTCTCCCCGGGAGTGAGGAGCGGAGACGTAGGACGGAAGGTCCGAACTCCGTGATCATATTGTGTGTTTGAATGTGCTTTGGCGTTTATTCTTATTTATGCTCATTGCTCATTTCGCCATTGTCCCATTATTTATATGATCTACAATCTAGTTCATATTGTTTACCCCTTGTGTTAGTTTATATATCCTTGCATATATATATAATTCATCATATAAGATATATCTCATTGTTTATATTGCATATTCTTGCACATAACTCTTTGTATATCTATCTTGCAAGAATATATTTATTAATTAGTTTTAATTGGTATTTAATCGGATTAGATTAGCATAAGACCCTAATCACCCCCCCTCTAGGGTCTAACAATTGGTATCAGAGCTTGGTGCTCTTTGATTTAAGGTCTAATCGCCTTGAGTTAAAGATCCAAGTTATCTTTGCATATTTTTACAAATTATGGATATGAATGATGCATCTTGTTTAGGCTATGATTCTAGTATTGCTCCTAAATTCAATGCTTTCCCTTATGCTCAATGGTGTTTTAGATTCAAAATATTTGTTCAATCTAAAAATATCGATTTATGGGAAATCATTGATTGTACTTATATTGTGCCCACGTTGGAGAAATCCAAGTGGAACAAACATGATAAAAAGATGTTTATTATGAACAAGCTTATGTTAGAATTTTTATTAAATGCATTTGATTCATTTATGTCTAACAAGCTTGATTCTTTTGATAGCGCTTATACATTATGGAAATTCATAGAAGCGCATCAAGGAGACTTAGAGGCGACCCGACAAGCTTTGGAGGATCCCGCTTCAAGTTCAAAAGGGGCATCATGCACACGGCCACTAGGCGATAGCCCTAGTGAGGTTTGCGAGTTCGAAACCGATAATGATTTATATAGTGATGAACTTGCTTGTGCTAGTGATAAATTATTGCATGCCTACAAGAAATTGCAAAATGATTTCATTGATTTACAAAGCAAGCATGTAAAATGCACTTGATTCCTCTATTTCTAACAAGCTTGTTTCCTTTGATAGTGCTTACAAATTGTGGACATTCATAGAAGCACATCATGGTAACTTGGAGGAGATCCAAAGGATTCCGGCGGATTCTTCCTCAAGTAATATTGGAGCTTCATCATGCACACGGCCACTAGGCGATAGCCCTAGTGAGGTTTGCGAGTTTGAAACCACTAATGATTTATCTAGTGATGAACTTGCTTGTGCTAGTGAAAAATTATTACATGCCTTTAACAAATTGCAAAATGATTTCATTAATTTACAAAGCAAGCATGAAATTTTGAAATCCGATCATGAGTTGTTAGCATCTAAGTTTGAAACTATTTCTAATGAAAATGTGATCCTTAAAGAAAACAATGAAAAATTAAAATTGGATCATGTTTCTTTAACTTCAAACGTTACTAGTTTAACTCATGAAAGAGATAATGCCATGTTAGAAGTAAAGAACATACAAAATAACACTGCTTCTTTTATAAATGACTACTTATGTTCTACTTCTAAAAGTGCATATGTGCCTAAAAATGAAGACTTGAATCTTATGAAAAATTGCATTTCATCTTTAGATTCAACTTTGAAAATATGCTTATGAAAAATAGTATTTCATCTTTAGATTCAACTTTGAAAATATGCATTAATAACCATAAGAAGCTTATGGACATGTGTGCCAAGACTAAATCAAAATCATCCACTCATTATGCACACATGTATAGCAAAACTTATAAGTGTTCTATTTGCGGCCGTCAAGGTCATTTAGCTAAGTTTTGTTATGATGCACAAAAACATAAGAATATTAATCATTCTTGTGCATCTCATGTAGCTTCTTCATCACATGTACACACACATGCACCCATTATTCATCATAAGCATGCTCATGTGTATAGATGTGATCATTGTGGTCGTCTTGGTCATTTGGCCAAATATTGTTTTGATTTGAAAATTAAATCTCATTTGCCAAATGCTTCTAGTAGACCACATGTTTCTAAATGTGATGTTTGTGGTAGGTTTGGACATCTTGCTAAACTTTGTTTTGATTTGCATAATAC
The DNA here is from genome assembly GCF_001876935.1 of Asparagus officinalis. Lineage (NCBI taxonomy): Eukaryota > Viridiplantae > Streptophyta > Magnoliopsida > Asparagales > Asparagaceae > Asparagus > Asparagus officinalis. The sequence goes on from NW_017972622.1 coordinate 25,475, forward strand.
TCCAAATTTGCAATTTGCTCCAAAAAGACCACCTTTGTTTAATGACGTTTCACATTTGCAAAATAATCTTAAAAGAAAATATTTATTTGCAAATGATTCACGTGCACGAGCTAATGGTCCACAAAAACAAATGGATCTCTTTCATTGCACAAATTGCAATCGGAAGGGTCATTTGAGCGATTATTGCTTTGACCGTGTTAGTGCACCACATATGCCTAAGAGGGTTCATAACCCTAGGGCTTTGAGCTTAAATGATAAGGGTCATGTCCTTAAATCTTTTGGTACCAAGAGTTCTTGGGTACCAAAACAAATTTGATTCTTTTTCATACTAAGAATTTTAATGTTTTTATCCTTCTTTGTCTTGATTTTGAAAATTATGTTTTAAAATCTTTTTATTATGAAAACAATTTTCCTTTATCAAATCTTTTGTTTTCATGATTATTAATTTTGATTTTAATGAGAGGCTTGTAGTTATATACCCTCCGGGTTTATTGGGTGTTTATTCCCAAATCTTGTTTACCGGGTGCTAAAATGTTTATATGGGTTGTTACTAGCTCAAGAGCTATATATGATTGCCTCTCTTGATTTTTCTTAAATCAATGATGATTGGTTTTATGATTTAAATTTTGATTTATGATTTCATTTGAAAACATTTTGCATGATTCTCATGCTCTTTTTCTTTTGATTTCATAAATCTATTCATAAATCCATACATTGTTATGATTTATTTTAAAAATATCCCTTCTTGATTTTGTTTCCTTATCCCCCTACATATAAGCAAATTATTTTCCTTTTTGGATCCTCATTTCATCTCTTTGGGGCAAATATGATAAATGTTTGGTTTGTATATATACATCTTAAAATCTTTGTAACACCCTTCATGATGTTATATATACACATGTGTTCTTATTTCATGTGAGTTGTTTAGCATTTTTTTTACTTGCTCACATGTTTTGCCATGATCTTTATTGCATACACTCCATATGGCATTTTAATAGAGGAGTCTTCCCTATTCTATTATTGTTCTTATACTCACCCATGCATATTGATAGGGGGAGCTTTCGCTCTCTTATTCTTTTGTCCCCTTTTTGATGTTGTCAAATGGGGAGAAATATTGTGAGTATATTCTTTCTTGTTTATATGCATGATATATTATAGCTACAATGAAGATCAAGATCAAGCTTGGGTAATCTAGTTTAGATTTTATATTATGTGTGTTAAGTACCTTAAGCTCAATATCATATACACACACGTATTTGGTTTCTATGTATATATATAGTTATATATATACATGCATGGTTTTGGGTTTTCATGTTTTGGACATACTTGCAAAATACATGAGTTTTCACAAATGGAAATTCAATTTGAGAAATTCTTTTTCTAACATGTTTGTTTTCATGTTTACAAACATTTCTCAAAGTTTCATCAAGTTTGGAATTGATTTGTTATGTTTAATGGAATTTACAAAATCATGTTTTTGTTCGTGCACATGTTCGTGCATGTTTTACAAAACTGATGAGTTTTTACAAATGGGAAGTGATATTTGAAATATTCTTTCTCTGACATGTTTATCTACATTTTTAGAAACTTCCCTCAAAATTTTACTATTTTTGAAGTTGATTTACTGTGCCTAATTGATTTTACAAAATCGTATATGTTAACAGTTTTTCAGAAACTGTAAATTTGTGTTCAAATATTTATTTCTCTCAACTGGGAAAAGATTTTTCAGAAATTCTTTGTCTGACATGTTATTCTACATGTCTAGAACATTCTCACAAAGTTTCATAATTTTTGGAGTTTATTTATTATTTTAAATTGATTTTACAAAACAGCTGCGCACTGCTACAGTACTCCGGTCGACCGGACCGGTCGACCGGAAATGTCTCTGGACGTTGGTTACTGTAGCTAACGGCTATAATTCCCAGATTTTGATATATCCGTTTTTTTGTCTTTTTGCTTTGTTTTTCTTGGTTTTTGGACTTGTTTCATGAGCCTATATATACCCCATGCCCTCATACTTCTAAGGGTACTCAAGAAATGTTTTAAACAAGTTTAAAGAGTTTTAAACAAGGGTTTAAGTGTGTTTTAGTATTTTTTTGGTTTGAAGATTGTTTTCACAAGTGGAGGAGATCATCTTCTTGTTTGGGCTCCAATCTCCATCTCTCCATCTTGTCATCTATTGGAGAAGTTTTCTAAATTCTATCTAGCTTTACATTTGCTTAGTTATTTGATTATCATTCTTTAATGCTAGTTTTTATATTGAGTTTAGATTTGATTATATTATCTCATTGTTACACACACCCACTTGAGCTTATTGTATTTGCATACATAGTATATTAGGGTTGTGAGAGATTGTAACATTGAGTTTGTGCTTAATTGAGTTCTCATCTATTGTAGAGAACAAATTTATATTTGTTACATTATGAGTGGTGTAAGGTTTTCGGTGAGCTAGAAAACCGAGTGTGTTGTGAAGTTTTCGGTGAACTAGAAAATCGAGTGTGAGGAGTGACGTTGTTCGGTGAGCATTGAAAACCGACACTGTGAGGTGTAAACGTTATTCGGGTGAGTGTAGAAAACCCAGTTGTGATAGTGGATTTCTCCCCGGGAGTGGGGAGCGGAGACGTAGGACGGAAGGTCCGAACTCCGTGATCATATTGTGTGTTTGAATGTGCTTTGGCGTTTATTCTTATTTATGCTCATTGCTCATTTCTCCATTGTCCCATTATTTATATGATCTACTATCTAGTTCATATTGTTTACCCCTTGTGTTAGTTTATATATCCTTGCATATATATATAATTCATCATATAGGATATATCTCATTGTTTATATTGCATATTCTTGCACATAACTCTTTGTATATCTATCTTGCAAGAATATATTTATTAATTAGTTTTAATTGACATTTAATCGGATTAGATTAGCATAAGACCCTAATCACCCCCCCTCTAGGGTCTAACAAATCTTCCACCTTGATTTGTAAAGCGATATCATATAGTCTTTGTTATATACATACAAAGAAGTATTTAGGCTATTGATCATTGTATCAACTTTAATTTCTATACTGATGACAAAGGCTGAATTCTTTTTCATAAAAAGAATTATTTAGGCTTATGATCATAGTATCAACTTTAATTTCTATACCGAGTAATCTCATTCTCCATAAATATGGAATATGCTTATCTATTTTAATGATACTTTTTTCGTCAATGAAGCACTTTATTCATTCACCTATATATGTAAGTTTGTATATCAAGATACTCATTAAAAGAAATATACAATACAAAAAGACTAACACTAGGGGATAATCCTATTTGCCTTGCTTTTTGAACTTGAATCCATGAATTGTGAGCTTGAGAAAAACTCATCTCTAGGGAATGACTCCTGAACATGCACAACATGCACATCCCTATTCTTTTAGCTAAAATATTGCATCTCCAGTAGTCAGATTCCCACATTAGGCAGTCTGCTAGGCATGCACACATGCACAAGCCCATATTCAGGAGGTAGAACAGCTATTTGCATCCACACTATGTATCTCCAAAATCTTCCACCTTGATTTTTTCAGTGATAGCATACAATTTTTGTTATATACATATAAAGAGGTATTTAGGTTATTGATCATAGTATTAACTTTAATTTCTATAACCAATTGCTCAACACTTCTAATAGACTGTTTAAATATTATTACATTGCGTTCACACCATATGCTGTATAGTGTTGACACAAACATCATTCTTCTTATTTTACATCCAGAAATGAGACACAAACACTATATGTTGTATACTGTTGACACAAACATTATTCTCCTTATTTTACATCCAGAAATGAGACACAAACACCATATGTGGTATACTGTTGACACAAACATCATTCTTCTTATTTTACATCCAGAAATGAGATTCAAACAATGTATAAACTCAACAATTGATAGTAAATAAAGATAAAAAGCTATCTAATCTATCAATACAATATATCTTTATATAATAAATTGTTTAAACTTATATTGGAAATTTAAACTTATATTGTAAATAAGCGTTATAATACCAAAATACAACTGACACTTGATGTTACTGGAATTTTGAATTGTACTTTAAAGAATATGGGATAATCACATTTAATATTGTGACGCCCTAGGGTTCACACAAGGCTGCAGTCCAAGGTGAAACCCGGATTATCAAACCTGCCAAGAACCAAACATCATGCTACGACATGTTTCACCATCACAGTCACTATCTCTCAAGTGGAAATAACAAGTAGGTGAAGGTATAAAACAGACAAATAATAGAATAGTACAACATCAGATATGTACAGAAGAAGTATATTTAACAAATGAGCCCAACTAAAATAGAATGAAAATATCTTTAAGTCTGAAATACATCTCAACACAATGAGTCAAATGAAATCTCACTAAGGCACTCAGCCTCTACAAAATGAATACAACTCTAAAGTCTGAACAATAAACATAACTCTAAAGTCTAAAACTATGCGACAACGACTATGCTAGATCTCCGTCAACCTGCGGCTCTCCGAAACTCTAATCTGCCTGAAAGATACAATTTAAACAAAAAGAATAACAATAAGAGCGTTAGAGAGCTACAGCAAGATCTCCTCCATCCGCTCCCAGGGGAATGGCTACTAGATAAAGTAGATGCTCTATCTATTAAGAATAGTCTACCTATATTATTTTTCCCGTATCTAACAGAGTTAATATTTAGACACCTACAAGATGAGACGTAGTACGTCGAGCAAAATAATCCAAACATGGAAACCCTCATATATATACCGTATGTCTCAAATTGTATATCCCTAAATACTAATTCCAACTCTATGAATGAAAACAACACTCAAAAGAAATACTCCAAGCCTAAACAATATAGGATCAATGTCACAATCTCGAACTACTTTTCAAGTAGTTAGCGTAATAATAAGAAAATATCATTCAACTCAAAAATCACCATAGACCATATCATGTATGCCACAAATCAAGGAATGTGCCCTACTCATAGGTAATCTAACATGGGAGTAACTACAACTGATGATACATATATGTGTGCATTTCCTTATGCAATAGCGATACTCTTATAATATTCTTACTCAATCATTCTATAACAATAAGTTTTTTCTCCCTATTCCGGATACATAAAATAACGATACTATTGTAATACTCTTACTTAATCGTTATGTGGCAAATAAGTTTTATTAGCTTATTCCGGATACATGAAACGACGATACTTTTGTAATACACTTACTCAATCGTCCTGTGGAATTAGGTTTTATCACCCTATTCTGGATATATAAAATGATGATAATTCTGTAATAATCTTACTCAATCGTCCTACGGAAATAGGTTTTATCTCCCTATTCCGGATACATGAAATGACGATACTTTTGTAATATTATTACTCAATCGTTTTACAAAAATAGGTTTTATCTCCCTATTCCGGATACATGAATAACTATACTTCTTTATATGTGCTTACCGATTTAACTTGTGACAAAAGTATGTTAACACAATATAAACTAAGCATACGTGCACATATCTCGGTGTGCGTGTCCGTAACTGATGTTCAATAACATCTTAAATGCAAAACAACTCTTAATCATTGTAATATAATAGTATAAGATCAAGAAACTCTCTTGAAAATAACAAACAAGAGTGAAACTCAAGAAACTTTCACGTTATAAATCAATTATTTCAAATCAGTACATTTGCAGTTTTCTGTAGAACATATCATTAGTCAATTGAGCATATCTTTCTTTAGACAAACTCTTTTCAAGAATAGTTTTTCGTTTTGGAAACTAGATTCATATAGATATCATTTAGCATTAGTTTGGTTCTGTTTTGAGCTCATATGTTATCTCTAATTTCCAGTTAAACGTTATATATGTGCAACAATTTTTCTACAGAATGTATCATCAGTAAATTGAGCATATCTTTCTCTAGAAAAACTATCTTTAGGAAATGTTTTCTATTTTAAAATCTAGATTCACATATCGTTCAATTGGCATTAGTTTGGTTCAATTTGAATTTCATTTGTTGTTTCAAATTTCTAGTTAAATAGTATATATGTGCAACAGTTTTTCTGTAGAACATAACAAGCATGATTATTTGCACAAGACATCATATTTAAACCTTCAATCATATTAAAACATATTGAAACACATATAAAACATATGACAACACTTAAACTTTAATAATCACTTACTGAAATTATCTCGAACATAAATCAAACTCTTGTGTTAATCTAATTACGGTTTTTCAACCTAATTAATCAAATGCTTCAATCTAAAGTATGAACTTTTAACATTTAAACATAAGTATGATTGCTAAACAACTTAGAAAAGATATACATTCATTAAATCATATTTTTAATACTTAGGTATCACAAACCTAGGGTTTTCTCATCGTTAATCCACATGTAAACTCAATTAAATGTCAAATTAGTATTTAAACATGATTAGAACATGATTAACAATTTAAAAATTAAAATTTGAAGAACCCTAATAATCATGATTATATTTTTATTATAAACAGTAAGAAAAACATGTAGATCTAACATTTGTTTGAGATCTAACAACAAAAATCTATTCTTCTTCACATTAGATTAAGATCTAAGCAGGCAAACACAATCTAAACTTCTAAAGTAGTTATTTAATTATGGGGATGGGTTTGGATGTAAGTGATCTTGTCTAAATATCATGTGCAAGCCTCTGAAACCAATAGCAAGTAATCCACAATCATAAACAACCCGTTCTCCCTCGCCACACGTCGATGATCTCGCCCTCGTGTCGGTGTTTTGCTTCACAAAGCTCTCCAAACTCATAAGAAAAAGATCTAGGCTTTTTAAGGGGAGAGGATAGCTGCTAGGGTTCATAGATATGATAAAAAAAGGAATTTTTATGAAAAATACATGTATTTATAGAGACAAACCCGAAATAAACCTGTATGACCCGAACCAGGAAACTAGTCTGACTAGGAAAATAACCTTCGATACTTTGGCTGTAACGTTCTCATCTGACCTCGGAATGTGGTGATATAAGATTTGTTGGAAAGATGTTGAAGAGATCTACAAGTTTGGTATTTTATATTTTCTAGATTCTGACTGCATCAGTATGAAAAATATAGAAACTCATAACTGGTCATTATTCCCAGATTTTCAATCTTTGGGCCTTTGTGCATGTTTTGTGCATTTGCACTCATATTTTTACAAATATACATTGAATTGATCTCAAATCAATTCTTATCATACTCAAACATCAAAATATATTAATTTTCACTATATAACATATTTACCATTATTTATCATAAAATATTCAAATTTACGGGGTTTTACATTCTTCCCCCCTTAAAAGAATTTCGTCCCCGAAATTTTGCAATCGTATCTTAGGAATTAATAATATAAGAAAAGCACTAAGAGGGGATAATACAAATAAGGAAACCCTCCCATATACATCTCGTACCATTAATCCCTAGATATGAATCACTAGCAATTTTATACTTAACAATCTAAAATGCGAATACTCCAACTTAACCCCTAACTAAACGAAACTAGTACGTCGGGCGAAAAATCCAAATAAGGAACCCCCCATATATATACCATGTATTCCGAATGATTAGGAGCTAAGTGTTTATACCATCATTCTAGCGTTAAATATAAATATGACCATATAGAAAAAATCAAAAAATCATAAACATCAATAAGCTATAACCAAAACAATTTACCCACTCGAACAGTTGTGGGTAGTCGTGACGCATATCCTCCTCGCGCTCCCAAAAAGCCTCCTCATCTCTTTTCTATCTCTATTGAACTTTACCTTAAGGTATTACTTCCTTTCTAAGCCTCTCATCCTCTTTAGTAAGAATACAACCCGTGATCTCCACGGTAGTTAAATCTATCTAAAACTCAAATTCTGGTGCATCAATCACCCTCTGCTGCTCCTCGTCGCGCAATTACTTCTAAATTATCAAAACATGGAAAACATCATGTCTACTCAACATTAATGCTAGAAGATCTAGCCTATACGAAACGGCTCCAAAATGTATAACTCTCATGAACGGGCCAATATACCTTGGGGTAAACTTCCCCCGTCTACCGAGTCACTAAATTCATTAGTGGTATTTTCAATAAGACATAGTCCCCAATCTAGAACTCTAATGGTCATCGTGTCTGGTCTGCGTAACTCTTCTGATGACTATGCACAGCAAGAATACGTTCCCGAATCTTTGTTACCTTTTCTGTAGTCTGCCTCACAACTCCTGTCTAAGCAATAAACTTTCTTGTAATTTTACCCAATGAATAAACAATCTATAATGCCTCCCGTACCATGCCTCATATGGTGTCATGTCAATAGTCTATGATAAATGATATTATAAGCAAACTCAATCAACGGGATATGATCCTCCCAGCTATCCTGTAAATCTATAATACATGTTTGCTACATGTTTTCCAACACTTGGTTTAGTCTCTCCATTTGTCCATCCGTCTTTGGGTGGATAACACTAGAATATCACAACTGGCTACTGAATAAATCCTGAAAACTCCTCTAGAAGTGTCTTTTCACATCTTTGTACATTTTCCTTGTGCCTTGATGCACTATATATCTGTTACGATGTGCCTTAACTATCGCAAAATAAGCCATACCCTCCGGGTTTGTATCAAAACGCCTCGTAGTCCTGCTAATGACGTGTCCACGTAAACGATAAATGTTGTATCACTACTCAGAAAAGTTAAAATTATTATTATAGTCTATCTAGCCTTAATAGTCTCAAAGGCTCCCTAGCACCCAGTGCCCAAAGCAAACTATACACCCTTCTTTGTAAGTTGTGTAAGTAGTATCATAATCTTCAAAAAGTCCTGAATAAACTTTCTCTCATATCCTACCAAAACTCTGCATCTCCGTAATGGTTCTTAATGGCTCCAAATCAAGTACAGCATCAACAATGGCTGGATCCACTGTTATGCCCCTACTGATGATGTGGCCTAAAAATCTGATCTTTTATAGCCAAAACTAGTATTTCCTGAACTCAACATATCACCAATGCCTCTAATCTCGACTGTCTGTTATGCCCGCAATACCAAAAGAGGATGTTACTCGTGTTATGCCTCTGATCTCGAAAATATAAGGATGTCATTAATAAAACGACTACGAACTGGTCCTAACATGGACGGAAAACCCGGTTCATCAAATCCATGAATACCGCGGGTGCATTGGTAAACCCAAATGGCATGAAAAGAACTCAAAAGACCAATATTGAGTCAGAAAATACGGTTTTGGAAATATGCATTTACCGCACTCGCAACTAGAAATAACTAGAACGAAGATCATTTTTCAAAAAATGCTACGCTCCCCTCAGCTGGTCGAGCAAGTCATATATCCTCAATAGTGGATACTTGATCCGGATAATGACTTTGTTCAACTCACGATAATTGATACACAATCGCATGCTATAGTCCTTCTTCTCCACGAAGAGGACCGGTGCTCCCTTGAAAATAACTCCTGACAATAAAACCCTGAGTTAACAACTCATCTAGCTGAGTCTGTAGCTACTTCATCTCAACGGGTTCAATATGATATAATAGGATGTTCGGAATATCGGTATGGTGCCTGCTGCAACTCGATGGAGGAAAACAACCTCTCTCACTAGAGAAAATGTAGGTATGTCCTGAAAGACATCCTGATACTCTGAGATGACTCCGATCTCACTCAAAACTACACCCTGATCTCGTATCATCACTTTCTCGACGTATGCTAGAAATGGTTTCGTATTCTGGTTACCCTATGAGGTTGCTACTATATATACAATCCCAACGAATACTCATAAGCATACTATTTTAGCAAAACAGTAGATACTAATATTGTAGGATTATAACCATTTCATATCAAGAATGACGTCAAAATCCGACATGTACAAAATGACCAGGTCAAAGATGAACTCAAACTCATCTATACTGATGACACATCTCCTACATATACTCTCTAATAGGGACACCTCCCCTAGAGGAGTAGAATATGATGACAGAACATCTAAGAGATGTGTAACTAACTGGAAACCTATACATGAAGGCATGAAATATGAAAGAATACGAAGTTCCTGAATCAAACAAGATTCGAGCTGGATAAGAATTTACTACGAAAACTTCGATCGCACTATGCTCACACGGTATGACTACATAAACCCTATCGGTGGCTAGCGACTGTTGTCCTATCGGTAGTGGAACGTATAGGTCCATCTGACCCTGATGAATACTTTGAATAGCGCAATTCTGGCCTATTAGCCCCTAAATCCTTGGAATAACCAGTAGTACATCTATCCTTTGATGCTGGCCGTAACTGCGACCCTAAGACTATTGACCCTGACCTCTGTCATGCTGGTCTCCTGCTGGTGTACTATAACAATTCTTCGATTTATATCCGATCTTGTTATAATTGTATTATGTGTCCTGAATCATGCGCTGCTGCGACGCTATTAAATCATGTTGTGCTATCTTCTTATAATGTCTTTGTTGATGATAGTAAAAATCCTTACCCCACTGTTGTGGTCCTCTAGATCCTACAATAGACCTCTTGCCCTTGTTATTGCCATCATGCTGGTCTTGATTTCATAATTAACTATAGGCATATTTCACTACTTTAATCGAACTAGCTCTAACTACTTGTCGAAGAAGTAAACAAAATTTTCCCAAATAAGTGATATACGCAGTCCCGACAAAAATCTAAAATCGTAGCTATCCTTTGCTGCTTTTCCCCGGTGATGTCCTCTATGCTGAATATTTTTAACCTCTGGTTTGGTACTGAGTCAACATTAAGAAATTTTCACATATTCTTTTTTATTTATAAGTTGCACATGAATCTAGTGTGCCCTGTACTATGATGTTCTCAGTGTTTGATATCCTTTCTATTTTTTTAGAGTCAAGCCTCGTGCTATGCGGTTCTATCAACAACTGGTTGTGGTGATGATGAAATCATTGGTATTGCCTCTTCAGTAGACATGACTGGTACAATTGGTGGTGGAACTCAAGAAAGTGATACTACTGGCGAAAGCGGATACACCTCTTGCTCCTCGAGTGCTACAAAATCTTACTGCAAACGGTGCCTTAAAGTCGATCAGATACTGTAGAGCCTATTGCGGCTCAGGCTCTGCTTGCCCAGCTCTCCGGGTACGAGTTTTATCTCGACCGTATCCCCATCCCAACATTTATAATATCGAGGGGAGAGCTTATGATCATAGTAAGTGAGATCTCAAACATACATATATATATATATATATATATATATATCACAATACGTATACATAACATATAGTATTCACGCGAATACTTTAAATCAACATAAAATAATTGTCATAAAAAAATTTTCAAAATTTTGAGATATACGCACATATCGTCCTCACTCATTCTAGGAATTCCTAGAGGACTCTATATATGATGATGAAGGCATCCCTACATTATCATTTTCTAAAGACGAACAAGAAGCCTTTGCTACCAGGGGCGGCAACGAATATTACTACATGTATCCTGAAGCCTCTGATTTAAATGCTAAAACATTGGCTGAGCTGGGGGTGGTTACAGTTCCCCCTACACCTATAGGGAAATCCTAGAAATAACCAACTAATAAGTAGAAAGAGAAAGAACCCTAACGCTAGGAGGTTCAGAACCCAAAGTAGTCTCGATTCAATCATCCGATTGGGAGAGATAAACTAGGAAGTTCAAGCACACCGTACCGTTTTGATGTTATGACTCAGTTAGCTAACATCCCAGCGAGGATAACTCTATACGAGTTATTACGCCTTTCCAAAGAAACTAGAGAGGCCCTGCAAGAAGCTTTGGCTGATTCTGATGTATTCCTCACTCAAACCAAGCTAGTCCCTGAAGGACCGGAGCCACCAATTCAGCATTGTAATTTGGCGGCCAAGCAGTTCCCTTGTATCACATTCACCAAAGATGATATGCAAGTGAGAAACTCAAAGCATGATAGGCCTTTATACTTCACCAGATATATGGCTCCAGCGTTGTTAATCGGATCCAAGTTGATCCGGGTTCCGCTGTCAGCATCATGCCACTCCGATTGATGTACAATCTTAGAATCCCAGCTAGCAAGTTGGCTTTAACAGGCACCGTTATCAATAAATTCAATACCAGTGGGTCCAGACCATTAGGTAAAATCTAAGTGAAGTGCCAACTTGGGGATTTAAGGTCCGAAGTCACATGCTATGTGATCGATACGAAAACCTCCTATAATTTACTATTGGGTCAACCCAAGATCCATAGTAATCTTATAGTCCCCTCCACTCTCCATCAGTGTCTAAAATATGTGAATGCTAATAATAAGGTCAAGACGGTGGTTGCGGATAAGCAACCGTTTAAGGGGTTGGAAAATTACTTTACTGACTTCCTTCTCTACGGTGCTAAATCCAATACTGAGTCATCGACCCAAGGCATGGACAACGGAGTAGAAGCTGATACCGAAGCTGGGCTTGATTACAATGGTGATTTGGTACTAAATAATATTGCACCCTTTGTAATCGGTCTTGATGATGGTGAATCGTCAAACAGTAGATTTAATTCGCAACTTGCCAAATAAGTAATAAGTGATGATTTAGAGTATTCACCGTGTCGTGATAATGTATTGCAGGGACTATATGCTAACCCCGACATACACATATCGCTTTAGTCATCTTGCTGGACAAAGAAGCATGTCCAAGACTCATTTGGAATCCTGCCAAGGTAGAGGGTGAAAAGGAGTTAGTTTTTGGCAAAGGGGAGACATCTCTACCATCAGATCTATTTTCAAAGGAAAATAATGATGATGAGAGACCCGGTCCTCATTTATTCAGATAGTGTCAACAATCACAAAACTTCATGAAGAAATGGGGATACAACTTTGCACTCGAAGAGGGTCTTTGTTTTGGTCGAGGCCCACGGGTTCTACCTCGTCCGGCCTATGTACTGAAAAGAAAACCCGATAATTATTATGGCTATAAAAGGGGCCTAGGCTACGACTCTTCATCTGATAAAAAATGTTGCTTGCAAGTCATTGACTAATTAGTAAATAAGGATGGATACTCATCCGATTCTTTCAATTGGGTTTCCGATGTTAGTCTTAGAGAAATATTCAAAAGCCTGATGTCGAATATGGCCACTATCGATCCCGCCACAATGGAGGAAGATGATCAACTGTCACCTTGGGAAGACATGTGGATTCATCTCCTGAATATTCAGTATGGGGACTGGTTCGAGCAAAGGGAACCTCCCACCGAAGACAAAGTGGTCCAGGTAAACATGGGTGACGAAGAAAATCCAAAACCCATATTTGTTAGTGATAGTCTTCCGGCAGACGAGAAGGAAGAATTGATTGCCCTCATCAGAGAATATATAGATGTTTTTGCTTGGAATTACGAAGATATGCCAGGACTTGATCCAAATGTGGCAATGCATCGCCTCAACTTCAAATCAGATGCTAAACCCATCAAGCAACAGTAAAGATGGTTTTGTCCGCAGATTATTGAGGCAATTAAGGTTGAAGTTAAGAAGCTGATCGATTCAGGCTTCATCCGTGAAGAACAACATCATGATTGGCTTGCGAACATCGTTCCAGTATTGAAGAAGAATGGGAAGATCAGGATCTACATTGATTTTAGAGACCTGAATACCGCATACCTAAAAGACGACTTTCCTCTCCCTATCAAGGATGTTATCATCGACAACACGTGTGGATTCGAGAGAATATCATTTATTGACAGATTCTCAGGATACAATCAAATCAATATGTATCCAGATGATGAGAAACATACCACCTTCATAACACCGCTTGACGTCTTCTGTTACACAGTTATGCCCTTTGGCTTGAAGAATGCAGGCACTACATAGTAACGAGCGATGACGAAGATTTTCCAAGAAAATCTCTAGAAGACCGTCGAATGCTACATGGATGATTTGGTTGTTAAAAACCGTAACAGAGATTACCACATTAAATACTTGAGGACGATGTTCGATCTTATGCGGACTCACTAGTTAAAGATGAATCCCACAAAGTCTTTCCCTGAAATATCCAGCAGTAAGTTCCTAGGATTCGTCGTCACCACGAGTGGTATCCGCATTGATCTCGATAAGGTGAAAGCGATACATGAGTTGCAACCCTCATGAAACCTCAAGGAACTCCGAGGATTGCAAGGACGACTTGCCTATATATGTCGTTTCATCTCGAATCTATCCGAGAAATGCCAATCATTTTCCAAGCTTACGAAGAAGAGCGTATCTTTTATTTAGGATGACACTTATTAAAAGGCGTTCGAGGATATCAAAGCATATCTAGCGAATCCTCCTGTTCTCATGGAACCAAAGTCGGGTAAACCGTTCTTGATTTATATCAAGACGATGAACCACTCGTTTGTTGGCCTTCTTATTTTGATGGTGATTTAGCAAACAATTTATATCTAATGTTGTTTGTCTAGTATTTGTGTTTTTGTATTTATTCTAGGCTAACAACGTGTTGGAGGATGGATGGAATAGTGCTTCAACGATCATATCAAATGGAGGTTGGTGGAATAGTGGTTGAAGCCTACGCAATTCAAAGTCAAATATCAAGTTCAAGCTTCATCCGCAAGTGTACCAAGTCGAGCTTATTGAAGATCAAGATCAAGGTTGGGTAATTTAGTTTAGGTGTTATATTATGTGTGTCAAGTACGTTAAGCTCAATATCATATACACACACATTTTATTGGTTTCCTTGTATTTATATGTAGTCATACATATATATATATATATACTCATATGTTTTATTTTCTATTGTATTTGTGAAAATACTATATTCATTGTTTATAGACTTCATAACAATAGTTTACATCTTTCTTCAAGTCTATATAATCATTTTGTAAAGTTTCAAAATATGGTTTAGCCAAAATGTCAAAATTCATATGTTTACATTTTCGTGTTTTGGACTATTTTGCAAAATGATGATATTTCTCATTTGGGAAGTCCTTTTAAAAAACCAGTTTTTGTAGCATGTGTATTATCATGTTTATATACATTTCCCAAAGTTTCATTATTTTTGGATTTTATTTGTTATTTTTAACATATTTTCAAAGTCTTAAAAATCTGCTTTTAAAACCTGTTTTCTATTGTATCAGTTCGCGGTCGACTGCCACGGTCGACTGCCATGAGTTCAGAACTAAGTTTTTGTCTTGTTGGCTCGTGGTCGACCGTGACGGTCGACCATAGTAAGTCCAGAGACTTTCGCGGTCGACCTCCGCGGTCGACCGTCAGCCTTCCAGAACAATTTTTCTGCTTTTTGTTCTTCGCGGTCGACCGCCACGGTCGACCGCCGTGGTCGACCGCCGATTTGACCGTTGGACTCCGACGACTATTTTCTGGGTTGTTCTTCTGGGGGCTTTGTTGTCTTTTTAGTGGTTTTTTTGCTGAAGTTTTGAGTGGGTATAAATACCCCATTGCCTTCAGCTCTCTAGATAACCCAAGAGAATGTTTTAAAGAGTTTTAAAAAGAGTTTAAGTTTGTTTTAAGTTTGTTTAAAGGTTTAGTTTATGAAGAATGTTTTACAAGAGCTTTAGGAGATTATCAATTGTATTTTGGGCATTCAATCCATCTCTCTCTTGTCATATAGAGAAGTTTTCCTAAACTCTACTCTAGCTTTTATTTATAATTATTTGTTGATTATCATTTCTATTAAGCTAGAATTATATTGAGTTTAGATTTGATTATATTATCTCATTGTTACACACACTCACATTGAGCTTATTGTATTTTCATACATAGTATATTTGGGTTGGTGATAGTTGTAACAATTGAGTGTGAGCTTTCATTGTGTTCTCATCCATATTAGAGAACAATCATTTATTGTATTTGTGCTTATTGTGAGATTCACTTTGTAATACACTTATACATTAAGAGGAGTGTGTGGTGAGAGTCGGGGATCGTCCCAAGAGGAGTGGCATCGGTTGATGAACCTAGGGAGAGGTTGTAATCGAGCACTTGAGGGAGACACGACTAGGTCCAACACTTGTGAGGGTGTACAGTGGGTTTACAAGAGTGTAAGTTGTAGAGTTTTCGGTTAGCTAGAAAACCGAGTGTATGGAAGTTCCAGCTTCCAAACCGGATTGTGATCGTGGATTTCTCCCCGGGAGTGGGGAGCGGAGACGTAGGACGGAAGGTCCGAACTCCGTGATCATTTGAGTTGTTTGAGTTTGGCTTAGCACACTTATATTTGTTCATCTTTATAGCCTTTCTCTCATATTTCACCCTTGTGTTAGTTTATATATCCTTGCATATATTTTTATCATATAGGATATATCTCATTGTTTATTTTGCTTATCCTAGCTCATATATCTTGTTGTATTTCATACTTACTAGGATAACTTGTTAATTAATTTTAATTAGGTATAAAAATCGGATTAGATTAGCATAAGACCCTAATCAACCCCC
>NW_017972622.1:41923-69444 GCF_001876935.1 Asparagus officinalis
AACCCCCCCCCCCCCCTCTAGGGTCTGACATCGTTAAGTGCTTTGCTTGCATAAGACAATGACAATGGTCACGAATAGGCCATCTATTACTTAAGTTGAACTTTGATCGATGTTGAATCTCGACATCCAATGATCGAGAAGGAGTGACATGCTTTAGTGTTCGCCATCCAAAAGATGCGGCATTATCTCGTTGGACAGATGATGTATGTCATTTCTAACGTCAACCCAATCCAGGTATTCATGACATAACCAGCCTTCATGAATTGGAGACTAGAAAAATAAGCTCTACTCCTATCCCAATACGATCTGGACTTCAAACAATAGAAATCGGTTAAAGGACAGGTGATTTGTGATCTTTTGGAAGCTAACCCTACAACGGATGCAGCCGAGTTATATGAAGATTTTCTAGATGTAACCCACGAAGTCAACACTACCTCTCATCAACAGGTGTGGCAATTATACTTCGATGGCGTTTCCCGAGCAACCAATGTAGCAAGTGCCCCTGGATGTTCTAAAATTTCCTCAGGAGTTGGGGTCATTTTAGTTTTCCTGGAGAAACATGTGATGCCTCGACCCTATTCACTCACCGAACCGTGTTCCAACAATATAGCCGAATACAACACGCTGCTTATTAGGCTTACATTCGCCAATGAGCTGGGGGTCAAATATCTTGAAGCTTTTGGTGATTCTCAACTGATAGTCAACCAAATTCGAGGAGAGTACAAAGTTAGGAATCAAGACTTGATACCATACCATGCCATCTCGGAATGTATTCTATGCATTCTGGTGACTGTCAGAACTCACCAATTATTCATACCGGATTGCGCCTTAGTCATTAAAGGAGCACATACGGTCAGGATCGATCTTGAGCCTCAAGATTAGAGATTTCCCATAATTGACTAAGTTGTGCACGGTATTTTGCGACAAGATATAAAAGAAAGGGACTCGGTTTGAAGAAGAGCACCGAGATTCTATTACAACTCAACAACCCAGACGTTATATCATCACGCATACGATGGCTTACTTCTTCGATGTCTTTCAACCACAGAGGTGGAAGAAGCTCTTAAAGAAGTGCATGATAAAACATGCGGTGTGCATCAACCCGGCTGCAAGCTCTGCGATCGTCTCAGAAGAATGGGGTATTATTGGCTAACCATGATCAAGGATGCGGTTGACTACGCCCGACGGTGCCAGGCGTGTTAAATACACGCAAATTACATGCACCAACCCCAGGAGCACCTACACCCCTTGGCTACTTCATGGCCATTCGAAATATGGGGAATGGATATTGTTAGTCCTATTTTTCCACCATCAGTCAAAGGTGATCGTTTCATTTTGGCAGTCACCGATTATTTCTCAAAGTGGGCTGAAACAGTTTCGCTCAAAGAAGTGAAGACAAGTGATGTTATCAAGTTCATCAAACACCATACCATCTACCGATATGGAGTTCCGAGACGAATCATACACGATAACGGCCCTTAGTTTGTGAGCAACGCCTTCATCAAATTTTGCGGGAAGTTCAAAATTGAAGACGTCTCATCGACGGTATATAATCCTATAGCAAATGGATTAATTGAGGCGTTCAACAAGACAATCATAAAGATTTTGTCAAATCTTGTGAGAACCAACAAGCGAGACTGGGATGACAAACTCGGCGAAGCTTTATGAGCCTATCACATCACAGTCTGCACGTCTACCGGGATGACCCCATACTCCCTGGTTTATAGGTGCGGAGCTGTCCTTCCTTTAGAAATTCAAATTTTGTCTCTCCGTATTTCCCTCGCGATGGGGATGACAATGGAACAACAACATCAAAAACGTCTCGAAGTACTTGAGATATTAGATGAAAAATGTTTGGAAGCTCAGCAACAAATTGAGTTTTACCAAGCCAGAATTTCTCGTGCTTTTGACAAAAAAGTCAAGCAACGAAGCTTCAAGGAATGAGACTTGGTTCTCGCTATCCGGTGGCCAGTGATACTCAACTCCAAGAAGAAAGACAAGTTTTAACCCAAATGGTAAGGACCATTTGTGATAGAGATAGTCTACTCCAATGGGTATACGAGTCTAAACTATTTCCCATCCTTAACGGGAAGTTTCTAGAGAATATTACTCAAAATATTCTTAAGGATAACCCGACAACCTCCGATGGGTATATGAGGTTAAACTAATTCCCAAAACTCTCAAAATATTCTTAAGGATAACCCGACAACCTCCGATGGGTATATGAGGTTAAACTAATTCCCAAAACTCCTAGGAGTATACGAGTATAAACTGGTCCACCTCCGATGGGTATATGAGGTTAAACTAATTCCCAAAACTCCTAGGAGTATACGAGTATAAACTGGTCCACCTCACTCTAACGCCTTAAGAGCTTAAACTGTGTAGACTCCTGTGAACGTATGAGTATAAACCTTGTTCACATTAGTCAACACGTTTACAATGAAGGTCAACATCGGTCAACGCATTAATAGCCTAACCAAAATAAGGCTCAGGATTATCCTTAATTCCGAATTAACCACGGGGAGTTCAATCGTGATTCAGAGGTGAATACTCGATGAAGACGATCAGTTCAACATCGATTCAATGATACGAGCTAATTCAGTTATCAACACGCTAGTTTAAATCTAAAATTTTTACAACGGTCAGACGATAAACGCAGAACCAGAGGAATTTTAGCTATTCAACAAAGAACCGAATAGACTAAAAGCTAAAGAAATCAAAGGACTAATGACTAAGATTATCATATCCAAAGTATCCCAGCCTCTTCTATAAAAGAAACAAAACTGAAACACTTTGGAAGGGGTATCTGTAGGTGTTAAAAACTGCCTATAGGTCCCGAATACATTTCAAGACGACGTGGCAACGAATCATCGACACAATGGAGTGGTGAAACGTTAGGAATAAGACAATGAGCATGCACGCTCATCAGCCAGCTTTATGTAGCCCTCATGTTCGACACTCACCGTCCACCTACAAGTTAAGGAAACACATAAAGCAAATCCCGAAAGCACATGAGTCAACGAAGTGATGAAACGCACGTAAAAGTAAAACAAACGCAAAACAAGCGAACAAAAGGAGCTATAAATAGTCAAAACGTCAAAACAGACGAACAAAATAGGCTAGGAGGCTCACGTGAGTGCAAGCCACCAAATGGTGGCTCGACACGGACACTGCTGACTCCCAAAACACGGATTTTGATATTTTGTTAGAATTCTTTCATCCCAGGACCTCCCTAACGGTTCTAAAGCTATCCATAAGTGCGTCTGAGCGGTTATCAACTACAGATTACGTCAAAATACTTGATCTTATTAAAAAATACGGCGACAAAAGCCTATAAATAGAAGCTCAGGGTCTTCATTTGAGAGGATCTAAAATTAGAGGGTGAGGTGCTGTCGAATTGAGCAGTAAACCCCTAATTTTAGAAGAGAATTGGCGAATTTTGGTGAACTTTTTCATAAAGAAAAAGCCTTCGAAAGATTCGAGATTCTCTCCCCCTCTTTTCTCCGGATTAAACTTGGTTTTAATCTCGAGAAGAGTCACAATCTCGCTTGGTCGTGATTTTCGATACTACGATTGTTTCCTTCGTGAAATAAGAGCATAATTATTTTGTTAACCGGATCTGATCTGTGGTAGTCCATGGACTAACGCGTCCCCGGCACAGGTAAAGATCACATGCAAATAAACAGGAGATAAACTACTGCTGTATTTTGTTGGAGAAAGTTGTAATTTTTACTTTTTCATTGTAAGAAGATCTTATAAAAAGATCAATTTTTCTTTAAGTTGAACTTGTAATCTATAAATGGTGTAATAGGTTTAACATCAATGGAAAAAGTAACTTTTGATGAAAACACTAACTCTCAGCTCTCAACGAATTGGATGTGCCTTTACCGATTACCGTTTGAATCAGGCTTGCATGTGAATTATCTAAGTCCTTTTCACATGTGACGTTGTGCTAAGAGAGTTAACTCTCTTAGTGCTATGATATTGAATACGTAGACTTTGCCATTGTTATGGAAATAGGATATCAGGCAGCATGTATTAGATACATACTTATCTCTATTTAGGGATCGAGATAATGTCCCCTAGATAAGGATCCTAGCATTTTTTTGTAGCAAAAGATTAACCGACAATACGTGTTAGACGTTGAATTATCTTTACTTAGGATTCGAGATAAAATTCCACATGCGTGTAAGGCACAGATTTTGGCATTATTAATAATGGTCTGCCACGATATCGAATACGTGGGTTTTTGTCATTTTCATGATAAAAGACTAACCGACAACACGTATTAGGTGTAGACTTATCTCTATTTAAGAGTTGAGATAAAGTTCCCTATGCACGAAACACATGGATTTTGATGTTGAAGATCTGTGCTGTGTCTTCTCTTGGGGAAAAGACGAACCCTGTGCTGGAGGGGAAGAATTTTATATTCTATCTCCAGGTATAAAAGAAACTCAAAGTGGGATCTTCACTACGAGAATCTGAAGGATGAAACTAAGAGTGGGATCTCCACTCCGAGAATCAAAAAGATTTAGATAATCCTAACTATTTAAATATCTAGTTATCCAATCTAAAAATAAATTTTTCATTTATCCAGATAAAATTCTAACTTTATCCCTAACTTTTTAAACGTTTGACTAAAGAGGAGATTGAGACGATCCTAACTGTTTAAAGGTTTGATCGCTTAATGTGGGTGGAAGCCTCTTGTTTATCAAAAGAGGATTCCAGTTTTGGTCCTATCTATTTAAACGTTTGACCAAGATGGATTTTGAGATGACCCTAACTGTTTATAGGTTTGAGCGTTCAATTTGTGGATCTGTCATTCATGGAAGGAATCAAGAGGGGATTTTGGATTTGGTCCTAACTGTTTAAAGGTTTGACTAAATAGAGTTTGAGACAGTCCTAACTGTTTAAAGGTTTGATCGTTTAATTTGTAGACATCTCGTTCATGGAAGAAATCAAGAGGGAATTTTAGCTTTGGTCCTTACTGTTTAAAGGTTTGACCAAGCAAACAGAGGGAGTGAAGGTACAAATAACAGTGGGAATATTGATTTACACAAATCACTTAGAGGTGGTTTTCGGTATCAAGTGACAAAACCATGACATGAAAAGGGGTTTGTCAGTCGTCATGGATTGAAATTTTGGGTGTTGTGTCAGCGCTCAATAGTGGGAGTGTTAAAGACTCGGACACATCGGGAGTTTAGGTGGATTTAACCACTAAGATAGTTGGTGGACCCACCATCAGTTGATTTGATCGGTGAGGGATTTTATAGTGGAGGACCGTGAATCATCAAGTACTCCACAATTAGATCGTGAGAGTTTCATAAGGGAAGACTGACCCGATGAGGTCATTGAATCTCATCTCAACGAAAGAGTGCTTGGAAAGTCACAGTGAGAGTTGGCGGAATTGATCCCGACGATTGAAACTAACTAAGAATCGGATGAAGGAAAAACAAATGAGACATGCTTAATCCTTGAAGGATTTTAGAGTTTTACGCGGGAATGACTTGATGAAGTCATTGAATCTTATCTTAATGAAAGAGTGCTCTGAAAATCATAGGGGAGGGTTTTAATCATTTTGAACATGATTGAACAGCCACATCAGGAGGTTCTTAATCATCTTTATCATGATTAAGAGTGGATTATTCAGATGGTTGGTTTTCTCCTTAAATAATCAATTAGTTTTGGGTTATCCTTAAGAATACTATATATAGCAATCTTCAGGAACTTCATGTTAAATAGGTTATCCCGAATGTACTTAGGATAGTACTTTTTCAGGAACTTCTCGTTTGTGGGCAATATTGCTGTTCTTAATACAGAATTAGGTCTTGGTTCCTGACTTTGTATTAAGTCATGATAACCTCGTATCGACCCCCAGCTTTTTAGGTGAACCTGAGTCCAATCACATTCAGCTATATTGTTAGAGCACGCAACTTAAGGGAGCAGTTTTTAACCTCTTATACCAGTCGGAGGTAACCGGGTTTTCCTTAAGAATATTCTGTGTAATATTATTCAAGAACTTCCCGAATAGTTTAGCCTTGTATACAAGTTGAAGGTTTGAGAAATAGTTTATACTCGTATACCCTTTGGAGTGCATGGAGAAGTAGTTTATACTCGTATACTCTTCGGAGTTATCGCCGTTCTTATTTGGTTTGTTTTGCAGTTATGACGCCAGAGTCAATTAAGGCATAAATTTTACTTTTAAGATCGAAGCAAATCTTGGTGGGATGAAGAATCCTCCTATGGTATGTATAGTATTTTAGATCCGTAATCCTCTTAGCTCCCTCCTGATCTTTAATAGGTAGTAGGTCGATTTTATTGTTATTCAGGAGATACTTAAAGATGGCTAGAACCTCATCATCCCTGAAGGAGTACTGCTACATCTGATGTGGCATTTATGGTAAATACCATTGTGATTGTCGTTGTAATGTTTGATTAACATCAACAGCATCCATAGACGGCGTCGATTGGATTCTCTCAAGATTCTTTCTTTTGAGAAAACGCTCGGCTTGCTCGTCGCACATTTTAAAGTCTTTCCAGGTTTTGGATGACATGACCACCAGGGCTTCCAGGACATCAAAGGAAAGGTTGTTATGGCAGGTTTGGAGGATGAATTCCTTCATGACTAGATCTCAGCAGTCCATCGCCTTATTCCGGAAGTGTTTGATGAAGCTATCGACCGATTCTCTGTCTTTCTGCTTCTCATCAAAGAGTGTTCCGATTGACACCTCAGTGTCATCATCGAAGAAGTTGATGAGAAACAAGACTTCCATGTCATTCCATCTATTCATACTTCCCGGGTTGAGATGGCGGTACCAGTCGAAGGAAGCTCCATGAAGGGTGCCAACGAATGATCGAACCATCAAAGGTTCGTTGCCGGAGATCATGCCCAGGTGGGACTTGAAATAAACCAGAGGTGCACCTCTTACATTGAACGACGTGAAGTTAATTAAGTGAACTTCACCGGATACGGAATCGACTCCCACTCTCTAGGATATGGATATGGAATCTCGGTCTTCTTCACCTCTCGAGCGAACATCAAGGTGTTGATCATACTCTCGAGGTCTTTAATTTTTTGATTCTCTTTGCATGTATTTCTCTTTGGGCAATTCTAGGGAGGAACAACAGGACCACCCCTAACATTGTTATTATGAATGAGACCTCCCCCAGCATTTTTGATGTCGAGAGGGGTATCAACTATGAGATTTTTCTCCACTTTTGGATCGCTATCTACCTGATCGGCAATGTTACGATGGCTGGATTCACGAATCAGATCTAACAAAGTCTGAATCTGTTGGTCATATAATTCCCTTATTCGCTGCACAATTAATTCCATTTCAGCTTTGAACTCCTCCTTTTGCTTGGCCTAAGTGTCTTCGAGGATTTTGGCTATTTGCTCGGTGTTGACTATGAACACTTCACGAGCTTGTCTAATGCTAGACATCGTATCGTTGGAGGCGATTATGTAGCAAGTATCTGAAAGTTTGTTATCTGAAGATAGTCCTTCGTGCATCCTTGGGTAATCCCTATGTCTGACGGCTTCTAGTTAGAGCCAAGACATTCATTGGGCTATTCCTAAATTGACTATTCTTCTCGGAGAAAAGTCGGGATTAGAGCAGTTTGAGGTAATTGCTAACTTTCCTTTGTTAACCATGTTGATAATGACTTCAGGGAATTTCGTCCTCTTGACTGATTGATTTTCTTTTGCGAAAACGCCTTGACTTAGATTTTGACGTTTCAGAGGGAAGCCTTTGGAATACCGAGACCCTCTGTGGAGTAGTCCTAGGGCAGCTACATGATGATAATACTACCCTGATTAACTTTTTACACAGACAATGAGAGTCTGATTCTGGGATAATTCTCTTTCGACATTTCTTAGCACCCTTAGCCTGATAGTACAACTAATCGGCATTGTGGCTAGAGCTATCTATCAGCTTTTGACTTGATTCCCTAGGTATGACGTTGTCATGTAACGGACACGTCTCCTTCCGGGGATGTAACGTCTTGTTGGCATTCTTAAGAGTCGCACATTTAGATCCACCCCCTTGCGAGTGTGGAATCTCAACGGGCTCCTGAACCTGGACACACAAACCCAAGTAGGTGGTTACAGGTGTTTTCCTGATATGGGATGGCTTTGACTTGTTAGGAGGACCCGTACGACCCCCAGCCTGAATAGTCACTTGGGATTCGTTTACCAGACCTAAGCCTTCTTTCACTGGAATTTTACCCTAATCTTCATGTAGATGGCCAATACGATCTGCCATCTTCATTTTGAATTTTGATAGGTCCACACTGCCAAGAGGCTTCACTGGAGGTACATGATTATATGGAGCGGGATCGATGGATGTTGGAGGCTGAGAAGAACGTGCGGAGCTGAGACCAAGTGAGAAACAGTGGCTATTTTGGAACCAGGAGCAGGACACTCCGGGTGTTTCGCACCAGGTAGATATAGTTCGGAGGTTTTTCAAGTGGATTTTGGCGCTGTTTTGACCTTCAGCACCCAGATTTGCTTAGATTTTGGTGATTCTTTGGCTGCCTCTTCCTTCTACAGCTCATGTTCCTTCTGCATGAGAATTTGTGCAAGTGTGATAAATGCGTGATACTTCTGGATGTGTTTCTCGAGAGTTGAACGGGTTCGTTTGACACAAACCCACTTGTTGGTTGATGGTTTGGAGTCCGTCAACCAGCTCCAGAGTTTTGGCAAAACGACGAGCGAGGTGTTGGCATCACCTCTGACGAGCGCTCTTCGTCAGAATTAGCACAACTTCTATGGGCAACTCCTTGATTGATGAGGAGTTGTTCTCAGCATCAGATCCGACCTGCTTAGGTGCCAGAGAGGGGATAGGGCGAGAATCAACGATCCGTGTCTTCAGGTCCAAAGACCAACAAATCTTCTTCAACGAAGAGGTCTTCCTGTGCTTATAAGGAGAGGACGATCTGGAGGAGGAGGATGAGACAAACTTCTCGAATTTTTGCTGGTTGAACTCGTACTCAACCTTTGCTTCAACCGACATCTTGATTAACAGTTGTGACACGGCAGCCTCGACAGCAAGGCTGTTGGCTCCCACTATGGTCGCTAACGTGTTTGCGTTGAAAATTAATTTCTTAGTAGAATCCATTACAATCATTTATCGACTTTTATAGATTAAAAAAGAAATAGATCAATAATTCCCTAGAAATACATGCAGAGGACATTTATCACTCACTAGTTATGTGGGATCTTTACCTGTGCCAAGGTTTATCCATAGACCACGGTGGATCAGATCTGTTTGATTTCGTTGTCTCTCAAAGGAAACAAGAAATTAAAGTGAATGACTCAGCAATGTGAGATAAACACTCTTCTCAAGGTCAAATCAATGTTTGATCTCAAGGGAAGCAGATAACGGGTGCTGAAGGGTTAAAGATCTGCTGAACTCCTCCTCTTTATGTCGAAGAACTCGCAGATCTCTCTTCCTCTCTGAAATTCATGATCCTTTGCTGTTCAAATTGACAGGGCTTTGTCGATAGCTCCAAATTCTTGATCTCCCACGTTTAGGGGCCCTAGGGCTATATTTATAGGCTTCAGAAGCTCTGTTTTCATAAAAGAACAAATGATTTGATCTCATCCTAAATTATAACCACTTAACCATGTTCAAAGATAGCCTCAAATTAGTTAGGAAGGTTATGGGGATGAAATCTTATAAAAAAAACAGGCAAAAATAGCTTTACTAGACGAGAGACACCGCTGGTGTCTCGCCCCTGGGTCGAGACACGATTGGTGTCCAATTGGGTGAGACACTGCTGGTGTCTCTCCCATTTGGCCGAGATACCGTTGGCATATTTTCACTATTTTGCTTCTAACTCTCCCGTCCAATCTCAAAATAAAGTGATCCAAAATGCATTGGAAAGATGGAGAAGAGATCTACAACTTCCCATAGGAAAAATACACATGGAGTGAGTGAGACACGAGTGGCGCTTAGTTATTTATTGGTGAAACGTAACTCCTGGTCAAGTCATTTCTATGTTGTTTTGCCATCCCGTTGACTCGTATGCTTTGCCAACTTGCTTCATGCACTTGTTAGCTTCCCTACGACATTAGATGATCCTCCTTGACTCGGATAAATGACGTTCATCATCTTTTCTCTGTCTCGACCTGTGTGTGGGAACTTATAGGTAATTTTTGATGCTTATAATATTTATATATATATGATTATAAGCAGATCCATTCATCCCTAAATGTTCACCAACCAATAAAGAACTCATTTATCATTATATTTGATAATATTTTTAAATTTTTGGGCTTTTACATTTACCCCTCCTTAAAGAGAATTTCATCCCCAAAATTCAGCAAGTTATCATCAATCACCAGGTATGTGTCATATACGTAAAATTTTCACTTAACATCTAGAATGTGAATACTCCCATTTAACCTTTAATTAAACTAAACTCATACGTTAGGCGAAAAATCCAAGCAGAACATGTACGTAGGATCTACAGATCTATTCATCAAATTAGGGTTTAAACCATTAAAAATAAAAATCTAAGGGGATGAGTTTGGGAAGGGATGAACTTGCCTTTAAAGGTTCGTTTTGATCTCCCAAACGCGTGAGGAACTTGATCCTCCTTCACCAAAGTCATAGATCTCGCCCTCCTCACAATCTATGCTTCACAAAATTCTCCAAAAATTTCGAACTTAGAGAAATAGGGTTTTCAGAGGAGGTTGGCTATTACTTAAACATGAGGGATGAAGAAGAAAAGAGGAGAAAGTTGAATATACACATATATATACATACAAAACAAACCTGACCCGAAACCAAGTAAAAATTACTAGGTGCCCATCGATCGACTGATCTTTAGGGTTAGTCAACCAAACTGAACATTAAATCAAACTCGACAAGTCTTATATATTGGTGCACATTTACACACACACACACACACACACACACACACTCACACATATATATATAATCGATCTCAAATCGGTTACAATCAGATCTATTCATCCCAGAATGATTACAAACCAAAATAAAAGTCTATTATTATTATTATTAGCAATAATATTTTCAAATTTTTAGGGTTTTACATGTTTGTCTACAATCCTTGGTATATGAATGTCGTGGTCCATGTTGGTCTTTTAGGCAAAGTTCGTATAAGACGTTTAGAGAACTTGGCTACTACACTTAGACTTAGCCCTGAGTCTGATTTGAGAATGCTTTTCAACTCGGTCTTGAGCCCAACTTGATGAGCCTTTTGACTATGTCCAGAGTTTAACTTGACGATTAACTCGGACTCAAGTCTTCTTTGACTTGGATTAAGTGGGCTATAGTCTAGCATGGAGTCATGTTCGCATGTGACCCGACCAAACTTCACTATAGCTTATATTTGAGCCCATCTAAAGTGTTTATCCCATGGGTACTAATTTATTGGACTCAGACTAAGCATTGGTCCAAGAGAGAGCATATTTTAGCCATCTACAAATATATCAAGTGAATTAATTATACATTGACTTCTTTAAATTGGCAGGTTAATCAAATTTTGTAGGTATATTCACTGTAAATCCTCATGAGACTACGATTCACTCATCTTATAAGGTAACTTAGGGGTTTAAACGCTTTATATATGTGCTAAATATAACCGTGATTCCTGCGAAAGTGAGTCTAGATTTTCTTTCTTTCTTTTTTATTTTCTTTTTTTGCTAGAGGACTAGCAAAAGTTTAGATGTGGGGGTATTTAATTATAATATTTTATTGCACCTTATATTCTTATTATCTATTTTATTTTAATAAATATATTTGTTAATAATATTCTTTTATCTTAATTTACGGGTAATAAAGAATTATTGAATAAGAAACGAAATGATGATTATTTTGAGCCCAAGGGATCTCTAATAAAGTCTAGAATGCCTAAATCCAAAGCCTATGACTAAGTTTAGAAGTAAAATCTCAGTACTTGTTAATTTTTTGGTCTGTAATTATC
The DNA here is from genome assembly GCF_001876935.1 of Asparagus officinalis. NCBI lineage: Eukaryota > Viridiplantae > Streptophyta > Magnoliopsida > Asparagales > Asparagaceae > Asparagus > Asparagus officinalis. The sequence continues at coordinate 53,879 of NW_017972622.1, forward strand.
AATAACTTGGCCTACAATTAAGAATTAAATCAAATATTAAAAGAAATAAAGTCAAATTCGAACTCAAGATGATCGACCATAAAGAAAAGGTGATATCCCCAATCCAAAAATTATCTATCTCGATGAGATGGAGTTATCCATATTTTCAAATTTCAAAAATTTTATCAATAGTAGCAAATTATGATAAAAATTTGAATTTAATTATTATACATATTCAATTATTTGAAGGCTAAACTAAATTCTAAGAAGTCCAAGAGCATTCAAAAGAAGGCCGTGAGTTTTAAATAAATTAAATACATGACAAATGATGCTTATAAAGCTCATCTCTCAATATTGAATCAATGGTGTAGATTATTTTGAGAGATCCTTTAGTTATGAAGGTTACTTAGGGCCTAAGCTAAATTCTATGTCTATGAGGGTAACTTGGGGGGCAAGATAAATCTAAGAGTTGTAAGAGATTATTGTTATTTATCAATAGAGTGGTGTTTAAGAGTGTGAAAATTTTATAAACTCTTTTTCGGAGAGAAGGACTTTTAATTAGGTATTTTATAAACTTTATTTCTTGTTCTTTGTTGATAAAGATGAAGATTTATTTTCATGAGTCCAACCCCTTGCTATATACGTTTTTATTTTCCTCTCTTATTTTTTTATTTTAAAAATTCTTGTTTTATGATTTTCTTTTTTTTAATGTTGGTAGATTAGATTTATTTCATGCATCGTAATGTAGATTTACTTTCATGCTCTTTTATTTTTGTTATTTATTTTTATACTTTGTACAATTTATTTTCTTATATTTTTTGTAGTATAGATTTATTTTTATGCTGTTTTATTTTTGTTAGTTATATTTCCTTTACACTCATAATTTAGATCTTTATTTTCCTATTCTTGGTCTTATTTTTGTGGTTAATTTTTACAGCCTAGATTTTATTTTCCTATTTTTATTTTCTAAAATGTGTAATTAAATCTTATAGGAATTTTAAAATTGTATGAAACTAGTTTGATTTATTTTATAGTTTGTGGATTCCTCTCGTTGTGCTTAAAATACTCATGTTTAGGATAATCAACGAGAGAACTAATTGGTAGAAGAAGAATTTTATAATCTATATTTATCTTAAGTGGTTAGATAGATTAAGCTTATGATTTCTAGAATTATTACCTTGTTGTTTACTCTTTTCATGAATAAAAATTTTACTTGGATGATAATCTGATAGGTTATGTTTTTCTTAAGTGGTTTGATAGTCTATATTTAAAAAATCTAAAGTATATGATAAAAAGAGAGTACATAAATCCTAAAAAAATTAACTAGTGAATTCAATTATAGTTTTTTATTTTCTCTATTTGACGTCCTCCATACTTTAATTGTTTTGATTGTTTTGGCTTTTTAGTTAAATTTTCTAGTCATCGTTTTCTTCTTTTCTATTTTCTTTATTTCTCCTTGTTATTCTTTATTTTCTTTTATTTGTCCACTCTTTTTCTTTCTTCTTGTTCTAATTTTCTTTTATAAGTAAGCAATCATACTATTTATTGTTGTGCACCGAGCGGAAGTGTGCTCGACAACCAAACGAGTCAGTGAGCGATGAGAGAAGAGAACCAAATCAAATCACGAGTGCAATTTACCAAAATTTAACATAAATCAAACCAAACACATGAATTTACATGGTTTGGCAATTGTCTACGTTCATGGGAAGAGGATGGGAAAATTTCACTATATGGAGGAGAAATACAACGGGTTATAACTCACGAAATTACTCAAATATAACCCTAACCAAAGATCTCAACTCTCTCACAATATCTTCCTCTCAAAGTGCTCAAAACAATTCTAATTCTCTCCCAAAGAAAACTTGAAAACATATTTCTATTTATAACAAAATATAATCCTAAATAAGGTGGGAATCTGAAAACGAGTCAGCCACACCTGGGTGTAGCACGCACCACACTCCTAAAACAGGGCAGATTCTACCACACCTGGGTGTGGCAGACACCACACCCCTAATAATAGGGGAAGATTCTGCCACACCCCGAATCTTCATGTTCGCCAACACTTTGAATAATTTGACGTTGTTTTCTACAATTCTTCACCTCGACGAAGTGTTCCCATAACAGAAGCCGATACCAACATGAGTACCAATGCATCGTCTCACTAAATACGGCTGCACTAATACGGTTGCCTACGTACCCCACTCTCCCAAGGGATCAAGCCACCTATAGTTCATCCAAATGGCCACGAACGGTCACAACAATCACAAATTTACAACAAGTTTCAACAATGATCGAACTTGTTGTTTGGAACCACCTTTGTGAGTATGTCTACTAGATTGTCTTTTGTGTGGGCCTTCATGAGCTCGACATCCCCATCTTCAAGAACATCTCGAATGACGTGATAACACACGTCGATATGCTTAGTCCTCGCATGAAAGACCTGATTCTTCACCAAATAATTAACATTCATGCTATCACAATAAATGGTGACGGATCGTTGCGAAATACCAAGATCCTCCGAAAGCTCTCAAAGCCAAATCACCTTCTTAACAGCCTCCGTAATCGCCATATACTCTACCTCCATCATAGAAAATATTGTCGTAGACTGTAAGGTGTATCTCCAACACACCGGCTCATGGGTCAAAGTGAACACATATCCCGTAGTAGACTAGCGTTCATCCAAATCTCCAACGTAATCCGAATCTACGTATCCAATACATAGCTACCCACTGCTAGTATCCCACTCAAAAACCAAACCAATATTGAGAGTACCTCGGATATACCTTAAAATCCATGTCACGGCATCCCAATGACCCAAACCTAGGTCGTGCATTTATTTAGAAACCATGCTCACTGCCTGTGACAAATCCGGCCTCGTACAAACTATGTCATACATCAAACTCCTAACTTCGCTTGCATATAGAGTATTCGACATCAACTCTTGATCTTCAATTGTCTTCGGTGAAAGGTTAGCTGAAAGCTTCAAATAGGCTTCTAATGATACACTAACTGACTTCGTTTTCATGCTCACATTGAACCGCTGTAGAACCTTCTTCAAATTAGCCACATGTATCAAACAAATTCTACCCTTGTCTCTATCTTAGCCAATATCCATCCCTAAAATACGCTTAGCTTCACCAAAATCCTTCATCTCGAACTTGCTCGAAAGCTGAATCTTCAATCTATCTATCGCAGATCTAGAAGTAGAAGCAACTAACATGTCATCGATATAAAGCAATAAATAAATATACGCACCTTCATTCAACTTGTGATAATACACACAAGGATCAAATTGGCTCCTAATGTACGAATGACCGATCATGAACCCATCGAATCGCTTATACCACTGTCGAGGAGATTGCTTCAAACCGTATAGCGATTTCTTCAATCTACAAACCAATTAATCCTTCCCTGTAGCTCAAAACCCCAATGGCTGAGTCATATAGATTTCCTCATCAATATCACCATGAAGAAATGTTGTTTTCACATCCAATTGATCTAATTCCAAAGCATACTGTGTCACCAAAGCTAGCAAAATCTGAATTGAAGAATGCTTCACCACCGAAGAGAAGAGCTCATTGTAGTCAATACCTTCCTCCCGTGCATATCCCTTCACAACCAACCTAGCCTTGAACCTCACGGGAGTGCCTTGAATGCCCTCCTTCTTCGTATACACCCACTTGCAACCAATAGCCTTTTGTCCCTTTGGAAGCTCGACAAGCTCTCATGTGTCGTTCCTATGAAGAGACTCCATCTCCTCCTGCATAGCCATTTACCACAAATTAGGATCCAAACTCTGATCGGCCTCTTTGAATGTAGTAGGAACCATCTCATCGACACTCTTCACCAAAAGTGCATACACAGTGACTGTGTCTGTATACCTCGCTAGCATTTGTATGTCTCTCCTAGGCCTCCGAACCGTAATAGAATCGTGAACTTGAGCCATCGGTCCTTGATTCTGCTCAACTATACTTGTATCCTCTAAATGATTATCGTGCTTGCCTGGTATCAGCTCAGTCGGTACTGTAATAGATACGGTCCCATATGGATAATGTGGAGCTGCATAAATCTTAACCACCTGTGATATATTCTCTGTCGGGGTGCTCTCCACCTGATGAGAGCTAGGAAGCTTCAAGATAAAAACCTCATTGAATTTGACGTCTCTACTTAGTATAATCTTCTTATCAACCAGATCCCAAAGCTTGTATCCTTTGACACCTCGATTGAATCCAACAAATATGGCCTTTCTAGCTCAAGGTTCTAATTTATCAGTCTTCACATGATAAAATATAGGACACCCAAATACCTTGAGCTGCACATAGTCATGTGCTGCCTATCCCGATCATATCTCCATAGGGGTTTCTCCTTTTAATCGCAGATGAAGGCAACCTATTAATGAGGTTTCTTGCATAAGAAAGTGTCTCAGCCTAATAGATCTTCTCTAAACCACTATGTGACAATAAATATCGGACCTTCTCCAGCAAAGACTGATTTAACTTTTCTACCATCCTATTCTACTGCGGTGTGCGACTAACTGTGAATTAGCTCTTTATGCCCTCGTCTCAACATAGCTGCTGAAGGGGGTCAGAATTATACTTACCGCCGCTGTCAGATTACAACGTCTTGATCTTTCTCCCTTTTTGTAGTTCCAATCTCTTCTTCCACTCTACAAATATCTCTAGGACTTCATTCTTCTTTATCATGTTGTACACCCAACAACGCTTAGAATATTCATCTACAAATGTGATAAACCAGTATCGACCACCAAGTGATGCTGTCTTAGTGGGACCCCAAACATATGTATGCACGTAGTCCAAGATGCCCCTCGTCTTATGGATTGTTATCCCGAACTTCACCTTCGTCTTCTTACTAAGAACACAATGCTTACAAAACTCAACTTTTCCACTCTTGGTTCCCATTAATAGTCCCTACTTGCACAAAGCTTGCAATGACTTTTCACCTGTGTTCCCTAACCTATAGTACCAAAGCTTGCTCGCGTCCGTCTCTAAAATAGCTGAAGCTACCTGGCCAATCTCGGTACTCCCCTTCAGATAATACAAATTCCTACTATGAACTCCCTTTATCACCACTGAAGATCCCTTAGTAACATTCGCTAGGATATTCTCAAAGGTCACATTGAATCCCTTTGCCTCCAAAGCTCCAACTAAAATAAGATTCTTCTTTAACCAAGAACCAAATATCACTCCATTCAATTCACGAACTACTCCATCGTGTATCCGAATCCTGACGGTACCTATCTCATAAATACTACAGGATTGATCATTTCCAATGACTACTACGCCCCCATCGAGTTTCTCGAATGATACAAACCAATCTTGCCTTGGAGTCACATGATAAGTAGCACCAGAATCAAGCATCTAATCAGATACATCTACATGGTTCACCTCTGGAGTAATCAATAGAGAAAAGTACAAATCATTAGAATCATCACCGCTCGCGACGTTCAACTTATTGGCCTTCGAGCCCTTCTTCTTGCCATTCTCCTTCTCTTTGAGCTTCGGGCAATCTCTCTTCAAATGTACTTGTTCTTTGCAAAACGCACACTGGTTCTTCACTAACTGGTGATGGCCCCTTGACTTTAACCTGTTCCTATTACCACCTCTCAAATATGGACTTCTACCTCTCGTCGATAAGTGCTCTCCTGAAGTGTTAGCTCAGGAAGTCTCTTTGTCCTTCCTCCTCAAATCGTAATTCGTTAATGCATTAGTCACTTCACTATAGGTGATGGAAGATCTACCATTCAACAAAGTGAGCATGAAGGTATCATACTCCTCATCGAGTAAGGAGCCTAATAAAATAATCGTCTTGTACTCGTCCGTTATCTTCTCATCCATGTTTGCCAAGTCCAACAACAACTTTGTATAGTTGTTCACATGAGCCGCAAGTGAGGTGACCCTGGACATTTGGAATCTGAATAATCTCCACAGCAAGTATAACCTATTCTCAACACTTTTCATAATGTACTTGTTGTTAAGAATCTTCCATATCTTTATCACAGACGTCACCCCAATCACATCGTATTTCAGCTCTTATTTCAAACAAGACCTAATCACCCCATAAAAATTTCTATTCATCTTGTCGGATATCGTCTCATCATATTTCGGCGGCCTCTCATGGACCATGATGGTCTCTTCCAAATTTTGAGCATTGAGAGCGTCATGTACGTCGCTCATCCACAAACCAAAATTGATCTTGCCGTCATACTTCACTATACTAATCTTAGTATTTTGAAGTCCTACCTAAACTATACTCATCATTGTCTTCCTGCTTCCACCAACTTTTTCTCCCATATTTACAAACTCCAAATTATAAAAAAAGATTTACACTTTGATAGAATTGAGAAATTACCTAACTGAACCTTATATAGGATTCTAACTAGATCTCCTAACTATACGAGAAAAGCGAGATCTTCAACGGCAACTCCACAACGCTATCTCCACTGAAGCCTAGAACTCCAAGAACCAAGCTTCAAATAATAAATCTTCCTCTACCTAATACAAAACTCTAGATCTAAAATCTAAGCTCTAATACCAATTGTTGTGCGCCGTACAAAAGCGTGCTCACACACCAAATGAGTCAGTGAGCGATGAGAGAAGAGAATCAAATCAAATCACGAGTACAATTCACTTAAATACAACACAAATCAAACCAAACATAGAAGTTTACGTGGTTTGGCAATTGCCTAAGTCCACGGGGAGAGGATGGGAAGATTTCACTATATTGAGGAGAAATACAACAGATTATAACTCATAAATTTACTCAAATATAACTCTAACCAAAGCTCTTAACTCCCTCACAATATCTTCCTCTCAAAGTGCTCAAAACAATACTAATTCTCTACTTAAGAAACCCTAAAAAATATATTCTATTTATAACAAAACATAATCCCAAACATGATGGGAATCTAAAAACGGGTATGTCACACCCGGGTATGGTATGCACCACACCCCTAAAAACAGGGCAGATTCTGTCACGTCTTGGTGTAGCTGACACTACACCCCTGACAACAGGGGTAGATTCTACCACACCTGGGTGTGGCAGACACCACACCCCTGCCGAATCTTCATGTTTGCCAACACTTTGAATAATTTGACGTTATTTTCTACATTTATATCTCTTGTCTTCAACTTCTATTTGTCCACACATAACTCTAGGATCTAAATTTGAACTTTTCCTACACACCTTCCTGGTGGGTTTGACATTGTACTATATTATAACTTGATTGTGTACTTGCAATCTCGATACTATTTCGTAACACATCAACTCTTTGGATTAGGACTTCTTGAAACAGATTCATATTGAGTAAGAATTTCCTACAAGAATGGTCACTTGGATTATGCTTTGTGTTAGTAGCCCTCAATATTTCATCTTCTCTAATTCGTCCTTGCATGGATTTCTTGCTAGTGAATGGAGCTTAGGCATGGTGAACCCTTATCCTCATTCTTATTGGTTATTAGCAAGTGTTATTTATCAAAGCTTTTGAAAACTTTAGAGAATGAGGTTGATTTTACATTTCACCCAAATTGTAGGAAGGTTAAGATTGACCATCTATTATTTGCAGATGATTTGTTATTTTTTGGTAGTGCTTATATTTAGTCTTTGAAACTCCTAGAAAAGTGTCTTCATGATTTTAGTTCATGTTTTGCTTTAAATGTTAATCCTATTAAGAGTGCTATTTTTTCGGTGGAGGGTTGCTATTAATAGAAAAAAAGAGACGTGTTAAGAGCTGGGATATAATGAATGATGTTGGGGATGCACAACCCCCTTGATGCGATTTGGAAATAGAGATTTGGGAAAGAGGAGAGAAAATTCAATCAATCATAAACACACAAAATTTACGTGGTTCGCTTCTCAATGTGAGAAACTACGTCCATGGCCGCCGCAGGAAAAATTTTTACTATTTTCATCATTTTTACATCATGCCCTAATCAACCCTTTTATAGACATAAGAGTTTTACAAACAGGAATAGGAAACAGGTCAAAAACTCAACCTGGGCCAAAAGCCGACTCGCGCGTCGACCGTCCGCGCCACGGCGTCGAGACGCGCGAAGCTGCTCGCATCCCAGATATAGTTTCCAGGAGTTTTGCGGTCGACCGGCACCCATTCGTTTGGGGGGGGGTTTTTCGAACGCGTGACGAAGACTGTAACTCCTAGTTGCTCTCGGGATTTTTGGCGGTCGACCGTCGCGCCATGCGCGGTCGACCATGATGAGCTCCTCAACACTGTGCCTATCTTTGCACGTTGACAGTTAACCGCCGCGCCATGCGCGGTCGACCAGGACGCAATAAAACTGCGTTCTTCGTCGTTTTGTTTGAACTTCATCATCGTCAATCCTGTTCCTCCTATTCCACCTTGTTTCCTCTTCGTTCTGAAGTATAGGGCATGTCTCATAGTTGAGCTTCACATATCCTAACAATCTCCCACTTGGAGACTAACTATCAATCTCTATCAACTCTCTCTATGGCGATGACCTCCATATCATCAAGTAATGAGGCCAATTGAAGTTGAGCACAACTTCAGTTTCTCTGTAGTGACAACCTTGGTAAGCATATCGGCCGGGTTCTTGCTTCCTCGAATCATCACAAGTTCCAACATGTCCTCGTCTAATGTTGATCTTATGAAGTGGTGGTGGACCTGTATGTGTTTGGTCCTTGCGTGAAAAACTGGGTTCTTCACAAAATGAATTGCGCTCTGGCTATCACAATGTAAGACACTCTTCTCACTCTTCTGTCCCAACTCCTTTAAGAAACTCTGCAACCATATCATCTCCTTGCTTGCCTCTGTCACAGCAACATATTCAGCCTCTGTCGTTGATAAAGCAATGATCTTCTGTAATTGAGAAACTCAACTAATAGCTGTAGAGCCTAAAGTAAACACGTATCCTATAATTCTCCTTCTCTGGTCTATCTCACCAGCATAGTCTGCATCAACAAATCCTTGCTGAACTAACTTACCTCTCTTGAAGCATAAACAATCTTCAATTGTACTTCGAAGGTATCTCATAATCCACTTTACTACTTCTCAGTGCTGCTCTCCTAGATCTGACATGAATCTTCTCATAGCTCCCACTGCATAGGCAATGTCAGGTCTCATGCATACCATGGCGTACATGAGGCTTCCAATGACTGAAGCATATGGAATCTTAGCCATGTAGTCTTTCTCTTCATCAGTCTTGAGGCACTACTCCTTAGTCAATTTGAAATGACTAGCTAAAGGTGTGCTAACGGCCTTAGCACCACTCATCCCAAATCTCTCAAGCACTCGCCTAATGTACTCGGCCTGAGATAGCCGTAGTGTGCCCAAGAGCTTGTCACTACTGATCTTCATCACCAATATCTGCTTCACTGCGCCTAGATCTTTCATGTTGAACTCACTCGACAGCTGCATCTTCAGCTTCTTGATCTCTCTCATATCTGAACCAGCTAAAAGCATGTCGTCGACATATAAAAGCAGGATGATACAACTGTTGTCAAACTCCTTGACGAAGAAACAATGATCAACATTACACCTGGAGTAACCATTCCTGTGCATGAATCCATCAAACTTTTTATACCACTGCCTTGGAGCTTGTTTCAGGCCGTACAAGCTCTTCTTCAATCTACATACCATCTTCTCATTGCCCTTCTGAGTGAACCCCTTTGGCTGCTGCATATATATCTCTTCCTCTAGGTCACTGTGGAGAAAATCTGTCTTTACATCTAGCTACTCGAGATGTAAGTCTTCAGCTGCAACAATACTCAGGATTGTTCTGATGGTAGTCAGTTTGACTACAGGAGAGAAGATCTCTATGTAGTCAACTCCTTCTCTCTGCTGAAATCCTTTAACCACTAATCTAGCCTTGTATCTCTTGGAACCATCATGTTCCTCCTTGATTCTGTACACCCATTTGTTGCTCAATGCCTTCTTCCCTATTGGTAACTTCGCAAGTTCCCATGTCTTGTTGGTGTTCAAGGATTTTATTTCATCTTTCATAGCAAGCTCCCACTTGCTCGCATCATCCACTTGAAGTGCCTCATCATAATTTTCTGGCTCTCCACCGTCACTCAGTAATAGGTAGTTAAGATGAGCTCTAGGCTGTAGTGATGGACACTTCGGATTAGGCTTGGGGACTCTTGCTAACCGTCTCAACTCTCTAACGGGCGAAGCATGCTCTCCATCTTCAATTGCTCCCTCTGAGGTAGTCTTATTGATCAACTCTTCTTCTACTTCTTCATCAGAACTGGCTTCGGGATTGCCTCCATCTGAGGCATCATCTGACTCGAAATAAGTGGGCTCACACTATACCGAACTAGTCGGTTGAACGGCATCACGGTCTTTGTAGAGGATTGTTTCATTAAAGACCACATCCCTGCTTCTGATGATTTTCTTGTTCTGCTCATCCCAGAACTTGTAGCCAAACTTATCACCGCCATAGCCAATAAGAAACATTTCAATGATTTAGGATCAAGTTTGTTTCTTGCATGATCACTCAGTTGAACATATGAAACACATCCAAATACTCTCAGGTGAGAAAGGTTTACCTGTTTTCCACTCCATACTTCTTCAGATATTTTGTGTTCCAAAGGCACTGATGGTCCCCAGTTGATCAAGTAGGTAGCTGTGTTGACTACTTCTGCCCAGAATTGCTTTAGAAAACATGCTTGTAACTGCATGCTTCTGGCTCTCTCAGTCAATGTTCTGTTCATCCGTTCTTCTATGCCATTCTGCTGGGATGTACCTGGCACTGTCCTCTCCAATCTGATGCCTTGTCATAACAGAACCTCTTGAACTCTGAATCTTCATACTCGCTGCCATTCTCGGAACGAAGCTTCTTAATCTTGAAACCGGTTTCGTTCATTACCATAGCCTTCCACCTCTTGAAGACTTCAAACACTTCTGATTTGTGTTTCATGAAATAGACCCAAGTCTTCCTTGAGTGATCATCTATGAAGGTCACAAAATATAACCTTCCACTGGTGGATGGTACTGATGCTTGACCCCACACATCTGTGTGAACTAGCTCAAGCTTCTCTTCTTTAGGAGTTCTACCAACCCTTTTGAAGCTTATTCTCTTTTGTTTCCCAAGGATATAACATTCACATAAGTCAATATCAGCCGATCTCAAACCTGGTAACTTCCCATTCGACTGCATAACTTTTAGGCCTTTGCTACTCATGTGACCTAGCCTCTGGTGCCATAAATATGGGTCCTTCTTACTTTCAGCCACTGCAATGGAACCATGTGCATCTATCGTCATGTAGAGGGACCCTGTCTTCATACCACGGGCAACAACCATGGACCCCTTTGTAACCTTCCACGTATCACATGCGAAGGTTGATACATATCCCTCTTTCGCCAATTGTCCTATGGAAATCAGATTTTTCCTCAAGCTAGGAATATGTCTCACATCACTCAGCTTCCATATAGACTTTTCCTATACCAACAATATCACAGGGCTAATCATCACCAAGATAGACTTTTCCTATGTTTTCTGAAATATAGTTCTCAAATAAATCTCTATTTGATGTAGCATGAAACGAAGCTCCTGAATCCAGCACCCACGATTCAGTCTTGCTCTCCAACGAATAGATTAGGGCATCATCCGATTCTCCTGAGACCACGTTCACTTCAGTCTTATTCTCCTTATCCTTCTTGGGTTCTCGGCACTGATTCTCATAGTGGCCAAACTTGCCATAATTCCAGTAGTCGATCTCCTTCTTCCTCTTGCGGTTCCTGGACTTTGACCTTCCGTTCCTCGAGTTAGGTCTTCCTCGGCTATTCCCTCTATTTCTGCTTCTGTTTCTTCCTCTTCTCTCAAAATTTAAAGCCAACCCTGAATTAGAAATTCCTTCCTCTTGTCTTCTAATCTCCTCAGTCATAATCATGTCCACTACCTCTGAAAACATTAGTTTTGATTTGCCACATAATACGCTAATCGAAATAACGGTACCCTTCCAACTGTCGAGTAATTGACCAAGTATCAAGAGGGCTTGGATTTCATCATCAAATTAAATATTGACCGAGTTTAGTAGATCCGTGATCTCGTTAAACTCATTCAGGTGTTCCTTGAATTTCTGGCTCTCGGACAGCCTCAATTTAAATAGCTTTTTAATGAGATGTACCTTATTCGCCGCAGAGGGATGCTCATATATATTAGACAATGCTGCCATGAGATCCGCCGTCGTATTCTGATTCTTGATGTTGAACGCTACTGATTTTGACAAGGTCAACCTGATCGCTCCAAGGGCCTTTCAATCCAATAACTTCCACTCTGCATCCTTCATATCCGAAGGCTTCTCTCCCAATGGTAGGTATAAGTTCTTCTGATAGAGGAAATCTTCCATCTGTATCTTCCATAACACAAAGTTTGTTCCATCAAACTTCTCAATCTTGGATGTTTCCTTCTCAGATCTTATATCTCTGACCTCAAATCACTCGCGCCGAACCTGATCGCTCTGATACCACTTGTTGGGGATGCACAACCCCCCTGATGCGATTTGGAAATAGAAATTTGGGAAAGTGGAGAGAAAATTCAATCAATCACAAACACACAAGATTTACGTGGTTTGCTTCTCAATGTGAGAAACTACGTCCATGACCGCCGCAGGAGAAAATTTTACTATTTTCGTCTCTTTTACATCATGCCCTAATCAATCCTTTTATAGACATAAGGGTTTTACAAACCGGAATAGGAAACAGGTCAAAAACCGTAACTTAGCAAAAACCCGACTCGCGATCGACCACCGCGCCACGCGCGGTCGACCGCGAAGCTGCTCACAATCCGGAATAGTTTCTGGAGTTTTGGCGGTCGACCCCCGCGCCATTCGCGGTCGATCGCGACGAAGACTGTGTTAGCCCTTATGTTTTGATGATGTTTTACAACAACTATTATCGGTACTAATGGCTTATTAAGTTCAAATATAGTGAATTCATATATCAAGCTTATTAGTGCCACAAATGGAGGATTGGATGGAATATGCACTACAACGATGATATCCAAAGGAGGAGGAGGCATAATATGCACTACAACGATGATATCCAAAGGAGGAGGAGGCATAGTGATGAAGCAAACGTTATTTCAAGAGCAACAAATTCATATAGTAGCTTCATCAAATTCAAGCTATATCAAGACTTAAGCATTGCTTTCTATATACGGATATTAGCTATCTTTTATTTTTCTTTTTCTAGTAATAGAATGTAGGCAAAGAGTTATTGACTTCACTTGAAGCTATTGGGATATCACACACACATGTTTTCATACTTGTTTTTAAGCGTTTTTCACAAAATTCTATTTTTCACAAGTATGAGGACCTATCTGCAAAATTCCTTTTCCAAACAGTTTGTTTTTAGCATTAAAAACATTTTACAAAGTTTTATAATTTTCAGAGGACAAATAAATATTTTTCAAATATTTTTGTTGAGTCAAAACAGTGTTTTTGGGATGTATCAGAATGCGGTCGACCGCACTTATGTTCATTCCTCTCTGGGCAGCAGAGAGTTCATCGGTCGACCGCGCGGTCGACCGAGAGCTTCCTTCGGTTGATCGGACCGGTCGACCGGACAAGTCTCTGCTTGTTTTCTCATTTCTGATCTGGTTAGCGGTCGACCGAATTTTTCGTCGGTCGACCGAACATTTCCATCGGTCGACCGGAATTTCCGCCGGTCGACTATCGTATCCTTTTTGTAGCGCCGCTCAGTACAGATCTCAGCGACGTTTTGTTCTAGATTTTGGGGGATTAAGGGATGGGTTTAAACAGCTGTTTTTCTCCTATTTAAACTCCACATCTTCTTCTTCCTCAGTGTCCCAGCTTTTGTAAAAACCAGTGACGTTGTTTTTTTCTCAGAGCTTATATTTTAAAAACCTATTTTCACTGAGTTTTTGTGTGTTCACTTCCCAGCTTCAGTGTGCTCTTTCTCTTTGCCATAGGGACGTTGTAAAGAGAGAGTCTTACACCATTTCTACTATCTTATGAGTGTGATCTTGTGTAGATCAAACTGTATAGTGTGAGATCGTGTGGGGATCGCTGTGTAGACGAAGTTCCGGCTTCCAAACCGGGTTGTGTAGTGGATTTCTCCTCGAGAGTGGGGAGCGGGGACGTAGGTCAGCGGACCGAACCTCTTAACATATCGTGCGTCACAGGATAACGATTCCTAACCCTATCTCCTCTATTTTGTTTGCATTAGAATACCGTGGTTTGCTTGTCTTAATTTTATTGCATAATTATAGCCTCTTGACCCTAATCACCCCCCCTCTAGGGTCCAACAATTGGTATAAGAGCTTGGTCTCTATATTAGTTTTTGGTTTAATCACCTTAGAGAAAAGATCTAATGGAGGCTTCTTTGAATATGCATATGTTAGAAGGACAATCCACAACTAGGCCACCTCTCTTCACCGGGAGCAATTTTGCTTATTGGAAGGCTAGGATGAACTCATAGAGAAAAAGTACGTAGATAAGTCCAAAGTTGGGACTATGACCGATGGAGAAAGGCACCAAGCCAATCTCAATGCTAAGGCTATGAATGCCTTAATTTATGGTCTTTCCCCCAACGAGTATAATAGGGTTTCCACGTGTGCAACCGCATACGAAATTTGGGTGAAATTATATATTACACACGAAGGAACCCCCCAATCAAGGAATCCAAGATTAGTGGACTTATGCATGAATATGAGTTATTTCAAATGCTTCCAAATGAATCAATTGATGCTAAGTTTTCTCGCTTCACTAACATTATCAATGAATTGCATGGTCTTGACAAGAAGTTGACTATTCAAGAGATGAATTACAAGATTCTTCGTTCTTTGACTCCGATGTGGGAACCCAAGGCAACGGCAATAGAAGAAGCTCATGACCTTACCACTTTACCTCTCGATGGCCTCATCGGAAAGCTCAAGGTCCATGACAAGAAGCTCAAGGGGAAGGAGAAGGAGGAAGTGCCCTCACGAGATGTTGAGGAGCCATCACCAAAGTTGAAGACCATAGCTCTCAAAGGAGCTAGTGATTACTCCTCTCCGTCATCGGATAGTGAAGTGGATTTTTCTAGAGAAGTGGCTCATCTCTCTAGAAGAATCTCTAGACTCATAAAAATGAACAAGAAATTTAACCCACGATCTAACAACAAATTTCCTTCTCGTGTAGGAAAATGCTTTGAATGCAATGAACCGGGCCATATCGCTAAGGATTGCCCAAGGCTCAAGGAGAAGTACATGAAATACAAGAAGAAGAAGGCTATGTATGCCGGATGGGAAGAATCCGAACCAAGTGATTCGGATAGCAATGAAGAAGGAGCCAAACTTGCTCTCCATGATCCCAACATTTGTTTTATGGCCCATGAACAAGAGGTAATATCCGAGACCGAAAGTGAATCTTTCTACATGCAATGTGACATAGCTACGGCTCTAGAAGAATTAAACTTTGAATTTAAGAGAATGTCAAAAGAATACTCTTCATTTAAAAAGTTGCATGCGTCTTGTGATATTAAGCTAGAACAACTAACAACCTCTCTTGCTCTAAAAGATGAATTGCTAGGAGATCTCGATTTCGAGAATAAGCAATTAAGATCAAAGATTGAAAGACTAGAAATTGAG
>NW_017972622.1:70158-104362 GCF_001876935.1 Asparagus officinalis
GGCGCCGCTCAGTACAGATCTCAGCGACGTTTTGTTCTAGATTTTGGGGGATTAAGGGATGGGTTTAAACAGCTGTTTTTCTCCTATTTAAACTCCACATCTTCTTCTTCCTCAGTGTCCCAGCTTTTGTAAAAACCAGTGACGTTGTTTTTTTCTCAGAGCTTATATTTTAAAAACCTATTTTCACTGAGTTTTTGTGTGTTCACGTCCCAGCTTTTGCAAAAACCAGTGACGTTGTTTTTCTCAGAGCTTATATTTTCAAAACCTGTTTTCACTGAGTTTTTGTGTGTTCACTTCCCAGCTTCAGTGTGCTCTTTCTCTTTGCCATAGGGACGTTGTAAAGAGAGAGTCTTACACCATTTCTACTATCTTATGAGTGTGATCTTGTGTAGATCAACTGTGAGGGAGTGTGATCTTGTGTAGATCAAACTGTATAGTGTGAGATCGTGTGGGGATCGCTGTGTAGACGAAGTTCCGGCTTCCAAACCGGGTTGTGTAGTGGATTTCTCCTCGAGAGTGGGGAGCGGGGACGTAGGTCAGCGGACCGAACCTCTTAACATATCGTCATACCGTGGTTTGCTTGTCTTAATTTTATTGCATAATTATAGCCTCTTGACCCTAATCACCCCCCCTCTAGGGTCCAACAATTGGTATAAGAGCTTGGTCTCTATATTAGTTTTTGGTTTAATCACCTTAGAGAAAAGATCTTATGGAGGCTTCAATGAATGTGCGTATGCTAGAGGGACAATCCACCACTAGACCACCACTCTTTACCAGTAGTAACTTTGCTTATTGGAAGGCTAGGATGGGAATTTACCTTCGTTGCATTGACCTTGACATCCTAGAACTCATAGAGAAAAAGTACGTAGATAAGTCCAAAGTTGGGACTATGACCGATGGAGAAAGGCACCAAGCCAATCTCAATGCTAAGGCTATGAATGCCTTAATTTGTGGTCTTTCCCCCAACGAGTATAATAGGGTTTCCACGTGTGCAATCGCATACGAAATTTGGGTGAAATTGTGTATTACACACGAAGGAACCCCCTAAGTCAAGGAATCCAAAATTAGTGGACTTATGCATGAATATGAGTTATTTCAAATGCTTCCAAATGAATCAATTGATGCTATGTTTTCTCGCTTCACTAACATTATCAATGAATTGCATGGTCTTGACAAGAAGTTGACTATTCAAGAGATGAATTACAAGATTCTTCGTTCTTTGACTCCGATGTGGGAACCCAAGGCAACGGCAATAGAAGAAGCTCATGACCTTACCACTTTACCTCTCGATGGCCTCATCGGAAAGCTCAAGGTCCATGACAAGAAGCTCAAGGGGAAGGAGAAGGAGGAAGTGCCCTTACGAGACGTTGAGGAGCCATCACCAAAGTTGAAGACCATAGCTCTCAAAGGAGCTAGTGATAACTCCTCTTCATCATCGGATAGTGAAGTTGATTTTTCTAGAGAAGTGGCTCATCTCTCTAGAAGATTTTCTAGAATCATAAAAATGAACAAGAAATTTAACCCACGATCTAGCAACAAATTTCCCTCTCGTGTAGGAAAATGCTTTGAATGCAATGAACCGGGCCATATCGCTAAGGATTGCCCAAGGCTCAAGGAGAAGTACATGAAATACAAGAAGAAGAAGGTTATGTATGCCGGATGGGAAGAATCTGAACCAAGTGATTCGGATAGCGATGAAGATGGAGCCAAACTTTCTCTTCATGATCCCAACGTTTGCTTCATGGCCCTTGAACATGAGGTAATATCCGACACCGAGAGTGAATCATTCTACATGCAATGTGATCTAACTATGGCTCTAGAAGAATTGAACATTGAATTCAAAAGAATGTCCAAAGAATTTTCTTCTTTTAAAAAGTTGCATGTTTTTTGTGATATCAAGCAAGAACAATTAACAACCTCTCTTGCACTAAAAGATGAATTGCTAGGAGATCTCGATTTCGAGAATAAGCAATTAAGATCAAAGATTAAGAGATTAGAAATTGCGGGTGGTAGGATTAGACCCACTCATGCTTATGCTAATCACCATCACTATGGTAGAAATAGGTTTCATGGTTCTCACACTCATACATACAAAAGAAATTTTGTGTGCACTTATTGCATGAAACATGGTCATATTTCTACTCATTGTAGAATTAAAGATAACTTTGAATTTTATGGATTGATATGGGTACCCAAAGGTACCAAGACTACTAACCACTAAGGACCCAAGACTTGGGTACCAAAAGTTACTACATCTTCATCTTCATCTCTTGTAGGGAACGTCACGGCAACAACGTAAGGAGATGTGGTACCTTGATAATGGTTGCTCACATCATATGACGGGCACCAAAGAGTTATTTGTAACCCTATCAAGAATTGAAGGAGGTAACATCTCCTTCGGCGGTGGTGAGAAAGGTAAAATCATTGGTGTTGTTTCTATTGGTAAGAAACCCTCACCCATTATAGAAGATGTTTATTTGGTAAATGGTTTGAATCATAATCTTCTTAGCATTAGCCAATTGAGTGATAAAGGTTTTGATATTTCCTTTAAACCAGATAAATGCATCATTAGTATGAATGGAAAATTTGTTTTTGTTGCTAATCGCAAATCTAATGTATATATTTTTGAGATGAATGAATTAGTGAATCAAGATGTGAAGTGCCTTGCGGCAATTGATGAAAACCCTTGGATTTGGCATAAGAGACTTGGACATGCAAATATGGAGCTAATATTAAAATTGTCTAAGAGAAATCTTGTTAAAGGGTTACCTAGCTTGCACTTCATCAAAGATACCATATGTGAGGATTGTGCCAAAGGTAAACAAACAAAATATTCCTTCAAATCCATCAATGAGGTATCGACTTCTAAACTTTTGTAATTACTTCATCTTGATTTGTTTGGTCCTATGCGTGTTACCTCTCTTGGAGGGAAACACTATGTTTTTGTGATTATTAATAATTTTTCTCGTTTTACATGGACAATATTTCTTACAAAGAAAAATGATTGTTTTGAAAAATTTGCTAATCATGTCAAAAGAATTGAAAATAAAAAAGATTTGAAAGTTGTTAAAATAAGAAGTGATCATGGTGGTGAATTTCAAAATGAATTTTTCTATGATTTTTGTGCTCATCATGGTATAACTCACATATTTTCCGCTCCTAGAACACCACAACAAAATAGTGATGTTGAACAGAAAAATCGCACCATACAAGAGATGGCACACACTATGTTAAATTCATTTGATTTGCTAAAATATTTTTGGGCCGAAGCCGTCAATACGACTTGCCATGTTTTAAATCGTGTTTTGATTAGACCAAAGCTTAAGAAAACTCCTTATGAACTTTTTTATGGAAAAACTCCTTTTATTGGTTATTTTCGTATCTTTGGTTGCAAATGTTTTATTTTAAATACAAAAGATCACCATGATAAATTTGATTCTAAAATTAATGTTGGTATTTTCTTAGGTTATGCACCTCGAAGTAAGGCTTATAGGGTCTTGAATAAACGAAGCCTCGTTGTTGAAGAATCTATAAATGTTACTTTTGATGAGACTAATGTTAGTTCTCAAGTTGTTTTGCCTAGGAAAGATGATGATGATGATGTTGTTGAGGGAGGATTGGACCTTTTACAAATCAATGATACTCCCTCTATAGAAGCTCAAAAGGATGTGGATAGCTCTAATGCTCAAGAACAAGTTGAACTTCCTAAAGCTTGGAAATTCGCATCAAACCATCCAAAGGAACAAATCATTGGGAGCCCTTCACAAGGAGTTGTTACTCGCTCAAAAGCTTTGAGTGAGTGTGGTAATGTTGCATTATTATCTTAACTAGAACCTAAAAAGATTAATAATGTTTTAAATGATGAATTTTGGGTTTTGGCTATGCATGAAAAACTAAATAATTTTACAAGAAATAATATTTGGAAATTAGTTCCTAGACCTAACAATGCTAGTGTTATTGGTACTAAATGGGTTTTTAGAAATAAACTTGATGAACGTGGCATTGTTACTAGAAATAAAGCTTGTTTGGTTGCCCAAGGATACAATCAAGAGGAGGGCATAGACTATGATGAAACCTTTGCACCGGTTGCAAGGTTAGAATCTATTAGGATGTTTTTAACATTTGCTAGCTTTAAAAATTTCAAATTATTTCAAATGGATGTTAAAAGTGCTTTCTTGAATGGTTTTATAGAGGAGGGAGTATATGTTGAGCAACCCCCCGGTTTCATAGATCATGGTTTTCCTAATCATGTTTACCGGGTTCAAAAAGCTTTATATGGGTTAAAACAAGCTCCTAGAGCTTGGTATGCTCGCCTCTCTAGTTTTTTTGTTGAAAATGGTTTTTCAAAAGGAACAATTGATAACACTCTTTTTGTGAGAAAAAGGAAAAATGATTTCATTTTAGTTCAAATATATGTTGATGATATCATTTTCGATGCTACTAATGAATCTTTGTGCAAGGAATTTTCTAAGGTTATGCAGGATCACTTTGAGATGAGTATGATGGGAGAGCTTACATTCTTTCTCGGGCTTCAAGTTAAGCAAACAAATGATGGGATATTTATTTCTCAAAGCAAGTATGCTAAGGAACTAGTGAAGAAATTCAATTTGGAGAACTCTAAGCATGCGCCTACTCCCATGAGTACAAGTGTTAAGCTTAATGCGGATGAAAGTGGTGAAGACGTGGACCAAAAACTATATCGAGGTATGATAGGTAGTCTTCTTTATCTCACCGCTAGTAGACCCGACATTATGTTTAGTGTGTGTGCATGTGCACGTTTTCAAGCATCTCCTAAAGCATCTCATTTAATTGCGGTTAAAAGGATCATTAAGTATGTTAATGGAACTTTTAACCTTGGTTTATTTTATTCAAAAAGCACCTCTTTTGATTTATATGGTTTTTGTGATGCCGACTTTGTCGGCTGTAAGGTAGATTGCAAGAGTACGAGTGGAACATGCTAATTCTTAGGAAATTCACTTGTTTCTTGGGCTTCCAAGAAACAAAATTTTTTGCATTGTCCACTACGGAAGCAAAATACAATGCCGCCGGCTTATGTTGTGCTCAAGTTTTATGGATGAAACAAAGCTTAGTTGACTATGATTTGAATTTTCAAAATATAAAAATCTTTTGTGATAATACTAGTGCTATAAATATTTCCAAAAATTCAGTTTTGCATTCTAGAACCAAGCATATTGATGTGCGCCATCATTTCTTACGCGATCATGTTGAGAGACAAGATGTATCCCAAATATTTGTTGACACAAAATCTCAACTAGCGGATATATTTCCTAAGCCTCTTGGAGAGGATGATTTTTGTCGCATAAGAAATGGTTTGGGCTTATGCACTATGTGAAAGTTCTACATTGCTTGCTTGTTAAGTTGCATTTTGCATTTTTCTTTACCCCATTTCTTTTTGATGGTGACAAAGCTGGGAGAGAAATCTCCTCATTTGTTGCATCTTAGGGGGAGCTCATAGTTAGGGGGAGCACCTATCTATAAGCTATCTTTATATATTTTTGCTCTTATATAATGGTTGGTTGTCATCATCAAAAAGGGGGAGATTGTTAACCCTTATGTTTTGATGATTTTTTACAACCACCATTATCGGTACTAATGGCTTATTAAGTTCAAATATAGTGAATTCATATATCAAGCTTATTAGTGCTACAAATGGAGGATTGGATGGAATATGCACTACAACGATGATATCTAAAGGAGGAGGAGGCATAGTGATGAAGCAAACGTTATTTCAAGAACAACAAATTCATATAGTAGCTTCATCAAATTCAAGCTATATCAAGACTCAAGCATTGCTTTCTATATAAGGATATTAGCTATCTTTTATTTTTCTCTCTCTAATAATAGAATGTAGGCAAAGAGTTATTGACTTCACTTGAAGCTATTGGGATATCACACACACACGTTTTCATACTTGTTTTCAAGCGTTTTTCACAAAATTCTATTTTTCATAAGTATGAGGACTTATCTGCAAAATTCCTTTTCCAAAAAGTTTGTTTTTAGCATTAAAAATATTTTACAAAGTTTCATATTTTTGTTGAGTCAAAACAGTGTTTTTGGGATGTATCAGAATACGGTCGAGTGTACCGGTTGACCGCACTTATGTTCATTCCTCTCTGGGCAACAGAGAGTTCATCGGTCGACCGCCGCGATCGACCGAGAGCTTCCTTCGATCGACCGGGCCGGTCGACCGGACAAGTCTCTGCTTGTTTTTCTCATTTCTGATCTGGTTAGCGGTCGACCGAATTTTCCGTCGGTCGACCGAACATTTCCATTGGTCGACCGTAATTTCCGCCGGTCGACCGCTGTATTATTCAAACGGTAATTGTGTCCTTTTTGTGGCGCCGCTCAGTACAGATCTCAGCGACGTTTTGTTCCAGATTTTGGAGGATTAAGGAATGGGTTTAAACAGCTGTTGTTCTCCTATTTAAACTCCACCTCTTCTTCCTCAGTGTCCCAGCTTTTGTAAAAACCAGTGACGCTGTTTTTTTCTCAGAGCTTATATTTTCCAAACATGTTTTCACTGAGTTTTTGTGTGTTCACTTCCCAGCTTCAGTAGAGAGAGTCTTACACCATTTCTACTATCTTATGAGTGTGATCTTGTGTAGATCAACTGTGAGGGAGTGTGATCTTGTGTAGATCAAACTGTGTAGTGTGAGATCGTGTGGGGATCGCTGTGTAGACGAAGTTTCGGCTTCCAAACCGGGTTGTGTAGTGGATTTCTCCTCGAGAGTGGGGAGCGGGGACGTAGGTCAGCGGACCGAACCTCGTTAACATATCGCGCGTCACAGGATAATGATTCCTAACCATATCTCCTCTATTTTGTTTGCATTAGAATACTGTGGTTTGCTTGTCTTAATTTTATTGCATAATTATAGCCTCTTGACCCTAATCACCCCCCTCTAGGGCTTTGCACGTTGGCGGTCAACCGCCGCGCCATGCGCGGTCGACCGCGACGCAGTAAAACTGCGTTCTTTGTCGGTTTGCTTGAACTTCATCGTCATCGATCCTGTTCCTCTTGTTCCTCCTTGTTTCCTCTTCGTTCTGAAGTATAGGACAGGTCTGATAGTTGAGCTTCACATATCCTAACAACTGGGGCTTTTCCTATTAGATACTTGAGTCTACAGATGGTGACCAAGAGACTGTCAGTGTATGATTGTGGAAGAATCTTGATAATATGGATCACTTAAAATTTCCATATTTGGGAGACCAGAAAACTCACATACTCTGGGAGATTACAGTTGGTTAAGAGTGCGTCGATGGGTGTTCAAGCGTTTTGGTCGAGTTCTTATCTTTCGCCTGAGAGGACGTTACATAAAGTGGATGAATCATGTAGGTGATTTTTCAAGGGGGAGCTCGTGGTTCTTTAAAAATTCCTTTGGTATGGAAAGTTCTTTGCACTAATAATAACATGGAGTAAATATTGAATATCTTCTCTGCTACTACATGGAGTATTACTACTATACTGAAGCTTATTTGGCATATCCATTTGAAAAAAGATCTCATCTATATCAAATGGATCCAGGCTAATTACTTAAAAAGGCAAATAATGCTTGACAGTACAAGCTACGATCGATGATTATTTGGCATGGAAACAAATTTGGAGAGCAAGGGCATGAGAATCAAAGGTGAGGGATCTACTAACAATGCTATGGCTACATTGCAAAGCTGTTGAGTTTGAGGCAAACTGAAACTTTTTTGATTTTATGATGACCTACAGAATAATCATCAAGGCAATGTTGGTATAGAACTATCTGGGCAAATGTTAAACATTCCTAAGCATAATAGGTGTTATCTATCTGAGTAGGAGCAGGAAACTCAAGAGTATTTGTTTTTCTCCTGTAATTTTGTGTGGAATGAAGTTATGATATGGCTTCATTTTACGTTTAGGAGTTGCCATTGGAATATGTTGATCAATTTGTTTGCATTATCTGCTACAGTCTATGCTCTTTGTTTTGATCACAACAAGAGGCTAGGTGGTGTGAAGGGAAGCACTGGGGATATTGTGAGAATGCTCAAATTCTGCGTTTGTTGCTATATTTCATTGTTCTGGGTCTTATAAGAATCAGGACTGGGTGTATACATTGTATCAGGTGGTTGTTTGTTTTCGATTTTCATGATTATGTGCTTTGGAGATATGTAGCACTCGGGTATGCTTGAGTTAATATGTAGAAGGTTTTGAAGCTCATGGCAATGAAAATTTTAATTTCATTAGGTAGAGAGAATATTATCTTAAGGATAAGGAAGATTCTCTCGATCGGCCATGTTAAATCTCTTGTTTGCTTTGTTGATTTGATTATTCTGAGATATTCATGACGATTCCAAACTAAACCCTAATAATAGATCACATACGATATTGGCTAAATCGCAGCGCAACTTCAAATATCACTTGTTACTGACAGATCTTACACTTTGTTTGCCTTTTATTCACTTTCTTTATCAGTAACCAAAAGAGTAAAACGTCCACTTTCACATTTACTAGGTGATATCTGATCACTTTTTAAGAAACTCATGTAACCAAAGAGCAGAGCTCTTCGGATATCTAGTCATTGTCTTGTAATCAACATAGTAAAGTCCAAACCGAACTGTGTAGCCATCAATCCATTCAAAGTTATCAAACATTGACCATGCGAAATACCCTTTGACATTCACTCCCTCCCTGCAAATATTGCACAGTGCAAGATCAACAAACCATGATCACTAAACGGTGGATTGTATAATTAAAGCACCTTCTATTTTGCTTGTATGTATTGAAACATACCTTATAGCTCTTCGGACAAATGACAAGTGTTGTCTATAGTAGTCTACTCTCATGTCGTCCTTCAAGTTTTGTTCTAGTGGAGACATTGCATTGTTTGCCTCATCCACTCCTATGAATATATTAATAAGAATTTAGCTTTGTAGATGTATTCATGTCTAGAAATAGTACTTCAAGTTTACTGATCATGTACCATTTTCTGTAATGTAAATATTTGGATTGTTGTACTTGTTCTTTATATAGAGCAAGAGTCGCCTAATTCCTGGAGGGTAGATGAAGAGCCAGTCTGAAGCAGCCTGAAGTTTAGCATAAGTTTTGATGAGTCTAAACAGTTATATGATGTGAAGAGCATGCATTGTTTAGATATATTATTTCAAGTGCAATTAGCTAGTATGCTTTAATTATTTTCAAGTTCTTGAATAGTGCGTAGTAGTTCAGGGATTCATGCTTTAAGGATTCATGACGTTAAATTGTAGCACAGCCTTTCATTCTTCAGAGAAACTGATCCTAACTGAAACCTGTTGGGACAAACCCAGGGCTTATAGAGTAGGATCGCAGTAATAGTAGAGCAAAATAGAGATAATAAGTTGAACACACAGATTTATGTAGTTCGGCATTTAATTGCCTACGTCCACGGGCAAGGATAGAAGAATCCACTATGAGGAGAAAACTCTAGAGTTACAAACTCTCTCTCTTTACAAGGAGAAATTCTCTCTGTTCTTTCTCTCTCACTCTTCTATATAAGAAGTTGTTTCTGGAATGATTTTTTCCTTAAGGATTTGGAGCCTATTTATAGTTTTTGAAAAAATACTATGCATAATAAAATAATAATAAATTTACTATGTTGTGGGCCCACTCTTTTGTTTTATTTTTCAATTGTCAAAAAAGTGGGTGAGTGGGTTTGGAGGTTTGGCTGCATTAGGCACGCATGCCTGACAATCTCCTACTTGAAGATTTGATTGAGTATCAATCATATCTTCACACCATTTTTTCTATCATGTTATTTTCATGTTGCTTACGTCTCTGACAGACCACAAGAGGATCGACACCGAGTAAATTTGTCAGTACTAACTTTTTTATCAAAAAATCAGTTAGGTTGTCTTTGGTGTGAATTTTCTGCATATCGATTGTTCCTTCTTCCACTTTCTCATGAACGAAGTGGTACTGAACTCGAATGTGTTTGGTCTTTGAATGAAAAGCTAGATTTCTTGCCAAATATAAAGCACTCTGACTGTCACAAAATAGAGAAATCTTCTTTTGTTCATAGCCGAGTTCTTCCAGCACCATCTTCAACCACATCGCCTCTTTACTAGCTTGTGTAGCTGCTACATATTCTGTTTTTGTTATTGATGTAGTCACAACTGACTGCAGTTCTGAAACACAGCTTACAGCTCCGCCAGCAAGTATAAACACATAACCTGTTGTAGATTTTCTATTATCACGATCACCTGCATAATCAGAATCAACATATCCACTGACAATAAAATCAGATCCACCATAACATAATGCAACATTTGAGGTTCCTTGAATGTATATTAGAACCCTCTTTACAGCATTCTAATGCTCTTTATCAGGATTTGTCATGTATCGACTATCCACTCCCACTGCTTGTGCAATGTCTGGTCTTGTACAAATCATAGCGAACATTAATCTTCCCACTGCTGATGCATACGGTACTCGAGATATCTTCATCCTCTCTTCTTCACTGCTAGGACTCATACTGGAGGATAACTTGAAATTAACAGGAAGTGGGGTAGAAATTGACTTACAATCTTGCATGTTAAAGCGCCGCAAAATTTTCTTCAAATAGTTCTTTTGAGAAAGTCAAATCTTCCTATTAATTCTGTCTCGATAAATTTGCATCCCTAGAATCTTGTTTGCAGATCCTAAATCCTTTATTTTAAATTCCCTAGCTAACTGAGCCTTTAATTCTTAGATGCGATCTTTGTTAGGACCTGCAACCAACATATCGTCAACATACAACAATAAGATAACAAAGTTATTTTTACCAAACCTCTTGAAATATGCACAAGGGTTTGAATTAAGTCTTCTGTATCCAAGGCTCAAGATGAATGAATCAAATCTCTTATACCAACACATCGGCGTCTGCTTTAGACCGTACAGAGATTTGTTCAATCTGCAAACCAAGTTCTCTTTTCCTTTTTCTTCAAAACCTTCTGGCTGGAGCATGTAAATTTCTTCTTCAAGATCTCTATGAAGAAATGTTGTTTTCACATCTAGCTGCTCTAGAAGTAAGTTAAATATAGCACTCATAGCCAGGACTATTCGGACTGTTGCAAGTCAAACTACAGGAGAAAATATTTCATTAAAATCAATACCTTCTTTCTGAGAATATCCTTTTACCACTAATCTAGCATGATATCGCTCCACCTGATCATCACCATTTCACTTGATCTTGTAGACCCATTTGTTTCCAATAGTCTTTCTTCCATGTGGCAGTGACACAAGTTCCCAAGTCTTGTTCTTATGGAGAGCTTCAATTTCTTCCTGCATTGCTGTCATCCACAAAGATGCATCTGTACCTTTTATAGCTTCATGAAAAGTTGATGGCTCTTCATATTCTGTTAGAAGACAGTATGTAACATTACTCTCCGTAATATACTCCGAGAACCAAGTCGGTGGTCTTCTCTCATGAGTTGATCTTCGAACTTCTAGAGCCTCTAACTCGACTGGTTCTTGTACATCATGCTTCGGTGTTGCTTCAGAAGAATTCGGATCATCTTCTACCTGAACAGCTACAGTCTCTAAGTCCTTTCTCGAACTGCTTTCTTTCTCTTCACTTTGTAGTTGGTTCTCTATAAAGATAACATCTCTGCTGATAATAACCTTGTGGGCAGTGGGATCCCACAGGCGATACCCCTTTACTCCATCAGCATACCCCAAGAATATACATTTTCTGGATTTTGAATCCAGCTTTGTAATTTCTTGGGCATTGTACATTGTTGGCCATCTTGTTTTGATGATGTTTAACAAACAATTTACAACTAATGTTGTTTGTCTAGTGTTTGTGTTTTCGTATTTATTCTAGGCAAACAACGAGTTGGAGGTTGGATGGATTGAGCCTACACGATCATATCAAGAGGAGGTTGGCGGATTTGTGGAGTGAAGCTACATACAATTCAAGTTAAAGATCAAGTTCAAGCTTCATCCGCAACGTGTACCAAGTTGAGCTACAATGAAGATCAAGATCAAGCTTGGGTAATTTAGTATAGGTTTATATTATGTGTGTTTAATACGTTAAGCTTAATATCTATACACTCACATTTATTGGTTTCTTCGTATTTATATATATTTATATATACATATATATATACATATGTTTTGGTTTTCATGTTTATAAATATGAAATTACATGTTTCATATTTATTATTGTGATTTGGTTTATCTACTTAGATATGAAACAAATATATCTTCGTATACATACTCATAGGTTTCATTTTCTATTGTATTTGTGAAAATATTTTTTTCTCAGTTTATGGACTTAATAACAATCATATACATATTTTATTAAGTCTATATAATCATTGTGCAAAGTTTCAAAACAAGGTTTAGCCTAAATGTCAAAATTCATATGTTTACATTTTCGTGTTTTGGACTATTTTGCAAAATGATGATATTTTTCATTTGGGGGGTCCTTTCTGATAACCAAAGTTTTATATTTTTTGGAATTTATTTGATATTTTTAAATAGGGTTTTAAAATCAGCAAATCAGTTTATTATCATGTCTATAATCATTCCCCAAAGTTTTAAATTTTTTGGAATTTATTTGATATTTTTAAACAGGGTTTTAAAATCAGCAAATAAGTTTTCTGTTATATAAGTTTTTGGTCGACCACACCGGTCGACCGATCATTTAATCTTTCATCACTGGGCGACAGAGAGTCTATCGGTCGACCGGTCCGGTCGACCGAAAGCTCCATCGGTCGACCGCACCGGTCGACCGATGATTGTCCAAAGCTGATCTGCGTGTTTTTGCTCTCCATCGGTCGACCGACAGAATTTCCGGTCGACCGACAATAGATCCGTTGGCTTCCAACGGCTATTTCTCTGAGCTGTTTGCTGGGGCTGTTTTTGTCTTTTGACTTGGGATTTTTAGCTGAGGTTTTGGAGGATATAAATACTCTCTTTGATCTCAGTTTTCAACCAAGAAAAGAAGTTTTTTAAATAAGGGTTTGAAAAAGGGTTTAAGCTTGTTTTAAGCTTGTTTAAGGGTTTGGTTTAATCTGTTTTGGTTTTCACAAGTGGAGGAGATTATCTTCTTGTTTTGGGCTCATTTCTCCATCTCTCCATCTTGATCTAGAGAAGTTTTCCTAAACTCAACTCTAGCTTTACATTTACATACTTGTTTGATTATCATTGTTCTTAAGCTAGATTTTATATTTAAGTTTAGTTTGATTTTGATTTCACTCATTGTTACACACACCCACTTTGAGCTTATTGTATTTGCATTCATAATATATTAGGGTTGTGAGAGTTGTAACATTGAGTGTGAGCTTTTATTGTGTTCTCATCCATATTAGAGAACAATTTATATTTGTTACATTGTGAGATTGTTAGGTTTTCGGTGGGCTAGAAACCGAGTGTGATGTGAAGTTTTTGGTGAACTAAAAAACCGATTGTGAGGAGTGACGTTGATCGGTGAGCGTTGAAAACCGATACTGTGATGTGTAAACATTGTTCAGATGAACGTAGAAAACCCGGTTGTGATAGTGGAATTCTCCCCGGGAGTGGGGAGCGGAGACGTAGGACGGAAGGTCCGAACTCCGTGATCATATCGTGTGTTTGAGTTTGTCATTGGCGTTCTTTTACATTCATGCTTATTGTTTATATCGCCTTTGTCATTTGCTCTTAGTTCATATTATCCACTATCTTGTTTATCTTGTTTATGTTTATATCACCCTAAGTTTCATATCATTGTATATAACTCATAGTATATCTTATTACTAGGATATATCCCTTGTTCATATTGCTTATCCTAGCTCACATATATTATTGTATTTCATACTTGCTAGGATAACTTGTTAATTAGTTTTTAATTGGCATATAATCGGATTAGATTAGCATAAGACCCTAATCACCCCCCTCTAGGGTCTAACAACATTACGTACACTAGACTTCCATATATATGGAGGTTGGAATAATCAGTTGGTTTGCCAGTCCACATCTCCATCGGCGTCTTCAATTGTATTGTAATTGATGAAGATCAATTTACCACATAACAGGTGGTTTTTACTGTTTTCGTCCAAAAGACTTTATCCAGATTTGAAGTTGCCAACATAGCTCTTGTTCTTTCCAACAGAGCTCTGTTCATCCGCTCCGCTACTCCATTTTGTTGAGGAGTATAAGCAGTGCTAAATTGTCTTTTGATGCCTTCATGCTTGAAGAATGCTAGAAATTCAACGTCTGTGTATTCTCCTCCATTATCTGACCTCAAGCACTTGATCTTTTTCTTAGATTTAATCTCGACACGCGCTTTGTAGGCTTTAAAGACTGAGAACACATCCGCCTTCTTCTTGATAGGATACACCCAACATCTCCTGGAGTACTCATTAATAAAGGACACAAAGTACTTTGCTCCTCCTAAAGATGTAACTGGTGCTTGCCATACATCAGAATGAACCAGTTCTAGAATAGCCTTCCTTCTAGAACTCGATGTGTTGAACTTCAATCGATGCTGCTTGCTTGTAACACAATGCTCGCAGAATGAAAGAGCTACTGAATTAAGTCCAAGAAGCAGCTTCTAATCGGAGAGAACCTTCAAGCCTCGTTCTGACATGTGGTCTAACTTATGATGCCACATCATGGTTTGTTCTTCTCCACGGCTGGTTGATGCCACACATGAATCAGCTTCCTGCAGAGTCTCTCCCTTGAGCATGTACAGATTTGAAGTTATCTTTTTTCCTTTTATCACCACAAGCGCCCCTCTAACAATCTTCATGATCCTATTTTCGATATGAGTCTTGCACCCAGCTCATCTAATTGTCCCAAAGACAATAGATTCTTCTTCAAGCTCTTCACATGTTGCACATCTTGAATGGTGCGTATTGTATCATCAAACGTTTTGATTTTGATAGTGCTAATACCAGAAATCTCTAAGGCATGATCATTACCCATGAATACAGATCCTCCTGAGATAGGTTCATATTTGTCAAACCATTCTCTTCGAGAGGTCATGTGCCAGGAGGCTGCTGAATCTAGAAGCCAGACATCAACAAACCTCTTTCCGCCTTCATCAACAGTGGTTGCTCCACTGAATAGAATTTCATCATCGTCTGATGTGCTGACAACGCATCCTTGAGATGTTGATGGCTCTGAAGACTTTTTATCTCCACTCTTCTTATTGTGTCAACACTCCGATTTGATGTGCCCTCTTTTGCCACAGTTGTAGCATTTGACATTGTTCTTACTTCTTGATTTGGATCTACCATGGGTATGACTCCCACTGGAGCCACGTTTCGTTGATCTTCCTCTCGTCATCGTTAAAGCCTCCTCTTGTTGAGAACTTGCCTGCCTGTCTTCCTTGTTCTTACGCCGATTTTCTTCCTCCAAAACAGAGGCTGCAACATTGTCAAAGACAAGATTGTCCGTGAGGACGTTGTTTGTCTGGCTGATGATGAGTTGATCATATGAGTCAGGTAGACTCTGAAGTAGAAGTTCTGCACGTTCATTCGCACCAACTGTATACCCCAACGTTGTGAGTTGGGAGAACAATGTGTTTAGGGTGTTGATGTAGTCGGTCATCGATGTAGATTCCGCCATCCTAAGAGTGTAAAGTCTCCTTTTTAAGAAGATTTTATTGTGCATGGATTTCGCCTCATATAGCATTTTCTCCATCTCGTTCAACTTCTTATCATCTGTGATGTCGTTCGGCCTTGCACTAATGACAGACAGGCAATTATCTTTTCTTAAGATAACCTTTATTTTCAACTTCCACAGTGAGAAATTACTCTCGTTGAATTTCTCGATCTTCAACTTTGCCGCCATTGCTTCTACCACGAACAGTAACTTCTTATTATTTCACGTAAATAGTAACTATATTAATAAACAGTAATCGTATTAATGAATAGTACCGTACTTGTGAATAGTACTGTATTTTTGAACAATGCCGTACTCGTGAATAGTACCCGTCACCTTCAAAAGGTAAATGATAACCTAACTTATTTTCTGATGTGAAGGATTCACTTTTAGTGGCGGCCACAGAGCATACGATAAGTAGATATATACAAGTACCCTAAGTTGGCTTTGATACCACTTGTTGGGACAAACCCGGGGCCTAATAGAGCAGGATCGCAGTAATAGTAGAGCAAAATAGAGATAATAAGTTGGACACACAGATTTACGTGGTTCGACACTTGATTGCCTACGTCTACGGGTAAGGATAGAAGAATCTACTATGAGGAGAAAACTCTGGAGTTACAAACTCTCTCTTTACAAGGAGAAATTCTCTCTGTTTTTTCTCTCACTCTTCTATATAAGAAGTTGTTTCTGCGATGATTTTTTCCTTAAAGATTTGGAACCTATTTATAGTTTTTGAAAAAACACTATGCATAATAAAATAATAATAAATTTACTATGCTATGGTGCCCGCTCTTTTGTTTTCTTTTTCAATTGTCAAATAAAGTGGGTGAGTGGGTTTGGAGGTTTGGCTGCATTAGGCACGCATGCCTGACAAAACCTGGATGTTTCGTTTTCGACACGCATACATGCTTAACTTTCTACATGATATTTTGGGGCTGTGCCAGTGTAAATGTCATACCTTAGGACCAACCAGTATACCTTGGTGCTCACCTGATGAATAGAAAATTTAATCAGTACACGAAAACAATTTTCTGAAAAAACTACAAGTTGAAGAAAGGTGTATATGAATTCAATGGAAAAAAAGGAAATAAAGCTATTGTTTTTCTTGTTATTTATTTGTTCTAATTTGTTCTTTACCAGAAATAATTCCACTGGAGTCAATGAGTTCTAATTAAGTATGGTTAATAAACTTAAGATACATTGATACATATTACATGGTAATGAAGGAATATTTATCTGTATGCTCAAGGAATCCCTGAGAAACAACGATAAAAAAGTACTAGACTGCCAATGTCAGGTAGCATGTAGCAAAAAAATTTTAACTTGTAGTACTTAGGAAGAGATGCAAATGATGAAAAGAGTAGATGTCAAGCACTTTATATCAATGAGCATTATTTCCTCAGCTAAAACAAATTAATGTGGAGAAGAAATTGCATGTTCAATTTGCCTAAAGTTAGCAACTTGGACATCCAAATGAAGAAGAGTATTACTTTAATATGGCTATAATTTTTTGGAAAATCACTAAAAAGTTGTCTCGCATATCCACATATGTGCATACACGCAGACACAAACATGAAATTTTCTTGTTTCATCACGAAGACATAAGTAATTGCAAAAAATAACCTCGGAAGCAATAATATTTAATATGGAGAAGAATATAATTTAAACCAGTAGTACCTAACAATTACCTGTCTGAAATGCGTGTCGATCGCCATCATAACTGACATTAACATTGGCCAATAAGGAAATACTGTTAGCATAGTTTGTTGTATAATAATTTAGTCCAAGGAAGTCAAAGGATCCTCTTATCATTTCAGATTGCTCTTGTGTGAATTTTGGTAAACGGTCCCCAACAAGTGCACGCATGTTGAAAGGATAGTCACCTTGAGTCAAGGGATCCATGAACCTATAACCGTGAAAATTGTGAGTCAAATGATAAATTGATTCTTGTTATGAAGGTACGAATTAAATCAATTATGCAGTACTTAGAATTTAAAAAACAAAAAATAATAAATAATAATTATCTAGTTGTTGAAATGAATATATGCCTTTAACTATGGATCTTGTAGACAGTTAAAATATATTTTTCATCCAGGCTAATATTCAGTTTATATCCAAGAAGTGGATGTCCAAGGGCTAAACGCTTCAAATGGACTAAAAACTCGAGCCCACTACAAGCTATAGCGAAGCTCGCCTTAAAAAATATGCGAACTCAGCCACACAGCTCATCTCGACTCGACCCAACCAAATATATTTTAACTATGGATCTTGTAGACAGTTAAAATATATTTTTCATCCAGGCTAATATTCAGTTTATATCCAAGAAGTGGATGTCCAAGGGCTAAACGCTTCAAATGGACTCAAACTCGAGCCCACTACAAGCTATAGCGAAGCTCGCCTTAAAAAATATGTGAACTCAGTCACGAATTAAATTATGTGCTAGATTCGAAGCCATAGGTGAAATTTGCCAATTATTTAATCTCGCCAGCAAAGTTTGCCAACCAATTAATTAGCGAACTTCGCACGGAGCTACCCACATGGGTGACGTCGTCCATGATTTCGAAGAAGGCTCACATATGTCCAAGTGAGCCTCCTCCAAACATCTTCAACGAGTCTCGCCGAACCAGCGAACTTTGTCATTTAACCATTTGAAAGCTATTTACAATGGGATAACCGCTCTCCCACTATCTCCTATCTTGATGGTCACTTATTCCACAATTAAAAGACATTAACTCTCTCTTTTTGAGTCTATAAAATAAGGAGGAGATTGTTCATTCAATGTAGAACACTCATATCGCCAAACCATATATGCATAGTTTTCTTCTACTTTGGTTCTAAGAGAAGATTGAGTTATCTTCTGAGCAACTAAGTCCGAGACCAATAGCCAGAGACCTGTTGTCTTAGTCGGATCGTCAAAGGTAAGAGATCGACACTCCATCGGCACACGGAAAAGTACCC
This sequence comes from Asparagus officinalis, assembly GCF_001876935.1. Lineage (NCBI taxonomy): Eukaryota > Viridiplantae > Streptophyta > Magnoliopsida > Asparagales > Asparagaceae > Asparagus > Asparagus officinalis. The sequence goes on from NW_017972622.1 coordinate 88,712, forward strand.
TAAGAAATATAAATTTTTTTATTTTATTGTAATCTTTTTTATTGAAATATGTGTCAATTACAATACAAAAGACCCCAAACAGGATGAGAAGTTGCCATAAAATTCGCCACAATGTAAACTTAGAGTCCAATTCGAACCCCTAGTTTGTAATGTCAACCTTCGCCGAAGATAATTTGAGCTTCACCTCAAGCCAAACAAACTTCGGTCAAAGTAGTTGGCTTTTTTGTTTTGATGATGTTTAACAAACAATTTACGACTAATGTTATTTGTCTAGTGTTTGTGGTTTTCTATTTATTGTAGACAAACAACACGTTGGAGTATGGATGGAATCAAGCATTCACGATCATATCCAATAGAGGTTGGCGGAATAGTGGTTGAAGCCTTGCAATTCAAGTTGAAGTTCTAAGTTCAAGCTTCATTCGCAAGTGTACCAAGTAGAGCTTATTGAAGATCAAGATCAAACTTGGGTAATTTAGTTTAGGTTTTTATATTATGTGTGTTAGTACTTTAAGATCAATCATATACACACATACACGCTTTGGTTTTGTATATATATAGCTATATATATACATACATGTTATTGGTTTTCAAACTTATATAAATATGAAATTACATCTTTCATATTTAGTGTCTTTGTTTTGGTTTTCAAGTTTAAATATGAAACAGATAAATATAATTGGAAAATTCATACTTGTTTCATGTTTATATGCCTATATATGATTTCATCAATATCAAGTCTATTTAATTCAATGAAATCATGTTTTAGTGCATTATATGTGTATTTTGTTAAAATACTATATTTATTGTTTATAGACTTCATAACAATAGTTTACATCTTTCTTCAAGTCTATAAAATCAAGTTTATAATGTTTCAAAACATGGTTTATGTCAAATGTCAAAAACAAGTATTGTACATTTACATGTTTTGGATTATTTTGTAAAATGATGATATTTTACAAATGGGAAGAGATTTTTGAAAACCAGTCTTTGTAGCATATTCATTATCATGTCTACAATCATTTCCCAAAGTTTTATATTTTTGGAATTTATTACTATTTTTAATAGAGCATTGAAACTCACTTTCAAAACCATATCAGGCTGATAACCTGTTATCAGTCGACTGATGAAGTCAGTCGACTGATGAGTCGACTGAAGAAAGTGCCTGGGATATTCATTTAGTCTCTGTTCTGTTTCCGTCGACTAACTAGTCGATTGAAGTTTTTCAGTGGACTAAAAATATATGTCAGTCGACTGATAAGCTCGTATTTGAATACGATGTTCAGTTTATCAGTCGGCTGACGCCGCTCGTCAGTCGGCTTGGTTTTTGGGAGATTTTGCTGATTTTCGTAGGGTTCTGGCTATTGTTTTCTCTTCCTATATAAACCCTCAAACCCCCCACTACCAGAGGAACCAATGGAATATTTTAAAACAAGTTTAAAATAGTTTTAACAAGGGTTTAAGTTTTGTTTAAAGTTTGTTTGGTTTGTGAAGATTGTTTCACAAGTTGAGGAGATTATCTACATTGTTTGAGCTTCATTTTAATCCATCTCTCCATCTTATTTCTTCAGAGAAGAATTTATAAACTCAATACTAGCTTTATATTAATTATTTGTTGTTTATCATTTTATCAAGCTAGGATTTACATTGAGTTTATGATTGATTTTCTCATTGCTTACATACACAACCATGGAGCTTATTGTATTTGCATACATTATATAATTGGGTTATGGGGAGTTGTAACAATTGAGAGTGAGCTTAATTGAGTTCTTGTCCATTGTAGAGAACAACCATTGTTGTATTCGTAAACCTAATTGTGTAGATTACATTGTAATACACTTGTACATCGAGAGAAGTGTGTGGTGAGAGATGGGTCGTCCCAAGAGGAGTGGGGTAGGTAATTATTGATACGAGTTGCCGTGCGAGAACCTTTGATCGCAGAATTATCAAAGGTGGGTTGAGAAGAGGATGACAGAAACACAAGCACAATTCAGTATAATTATCAAAGGTGGGTTGAGAAGAGGATGACAGAAACACAAGCACAATTCAGTATATGGCAAAGGAAATTACCTTCTCTAGATTATGAGTATGAAAAGATTACAATCCCTCTCTCACAATCTCATTAGAATCGAGAACAAACTCTCAATTCTCACTAAACCCAAATATAATGATTAGAATCTCTCTTAATTACCTCTGATTCTTTAGAAACCCTAAAACAATCCTTTATATAGGTGTACAAACGAGGGTGGCAATCTGGTAAATAACCAAGCCCAAAACCAATAGGAATTCGTGTGAACGGAAACCCAAACAAACCAGGAAACCATCGATGAGTCGACTCATGACTGAGATGAGTCGACTCATCTGAAACTGGACAAAACACAAAAGCTAGCGATGAGTCGACTCATGACAGTCATGAGTCGACTCAACCTGATGAGTCGACTCATGACTGTTATGAGTCGACTCACAGGCTGAAAACTAGATACTTCGATTCTTTTGCTCGTCGTCTCATTCCATGCTTCCTCCTGCATTCTCTTATACTGCTTGACACCTCTATTCTCATACTATCATGAGAATCATCTATCCTCAAGCTCCCATGAGGATCGTTAAGTTCCAAAGAGAAGATACACCCATATCATGGGTCCCCTCTTTAGGAACTTGAAGTCCCATTCAAGTTAGAACTCCATTACATTTCCCCTCAGGCTCGAGTCACAAATAGGCTAGCATGTGATGATTTTCTAAGTAGGTCAAACACACCTGGTTAGAATTATGATGTCATCATTAGAGCCATATCATGCGTGAAACATCTTGAAAAATAGTGTAGTCACGCTTTGAAATTAGCAAACCACCTGCTAAAGATAAAGTGATATAAATTAACATAGGCGACGAAGTTAATCCCAAACCTATCTTTATCTGCGAGAGTTTATCACTCACTGACAAAGAAAAACTCATAACACTCCTTTGGCAATACATTAATATCTTTGCATGGAGTTACGAAGACACGTCCGAGCAGGATCATAATGCGGCCGTACATTGCCTTAATATCAACCTAATATTTAGCCAGTCAAGCAACATCAACACTTTCGTCCTGAGTTGATGGAGAGGATTGAAAAGAAAATCCACAAACTCATTGAATGCGGGTTCATTCCTAAAGAGAAACATCTAGATTAGTTGGCCAATATCGTGGTTGTAATGAAAAAGAATGGTAAGATTCAGATCTATATTGATTTTAGGGATTTTAATCTCACTTGCCTAAAGGATGAATTCTCTCTTCCTATCATCGATGTCATGGTTAACAATACGTGCGGGTTTGTGAGAATGTCACCCATGGATGTGTCTTCTGGATAAAACCAAATCAAAATGCATCCAGACAATTAAAACCACATGGATTTTAGGACACCTTGGGGTATTCTATTATATTGTAATGCCCTTTGGCCTAAAATATGCTAGAGCAACTTATTTATATGCGATGAACGTAATTTTTTATGAGTATTTGCATATGATGATGGAATGTTATGCCGATGACCCCGTGATAAAGAGTCATCGTAAACAAGGTCATGTCAATGATTTGTGAAAGGTGTTCAAAAGCATGAGAAAACATTAGCTCAAGATGAACCCGACCAAGTCTTTCTTGGTGATATCATCACATAAATTACTGAATTTATTGTAACATCTAAGGGAATACATGTCGATCTCAAAAATGTGAAAGCCATTCGAGAGATGCCATCTCCGAGAAATCTCAAAGACATGCAAGGACAATTAGACTACATTCATAGATTTATAGCTAATCTGTCTGGAAAATATCAACCGTTTCAAAGGCTGATGAAAAAGGTGTTTCATTCATTTGGGATGACACTTATCAAAGAGCTTTTGATGAAATCAAGAATTATCTCACGCAACCATTTATCCTATCCGCACCGATTTCGGGTAAACTCTTCTTGATCTATGTTAGGGATAAGATCACTTTCTAAGTGCACTTCTTGTCCAAAAGAATGACAATAGTCAAGAACAAGCCATTTATTACCTTAGGTAGACTATGATTGGTGTCGAGCATTGTTACAATGCAATCAAAAAGGTGTCTAGCACTTTTCTTCATAGTTTAGAAGATGTGACACTACCTCACTAGACAATCCATCCACATCATTTCAAGAGTTAATCCTCCTAGATCACTAAACTCCAAGCTAGCGAAATGGGGTATGCTACTTTCATAGTACAATGTGAAATTTGTGTCACAAAAAGTGGTTAAAGGATAGGCAACGGCTGACTTTTTAACTGATAACTCCATCCCAAAATCTTCTAAACTCTGTGAAGACATCCCATATGAAGCCTTTGAGTCAAACGTTACTTTGAACAACCAAGTATAGCAACTTTGCTTTGATAGGGTGTCAAGACATAGTCAGAAATGAGCAACTATGGAAGGAGTGGGGGTAGTGTTGATCGATCCATATGGGCATGTCCTTCCTTGGGCTTACTCATTGAGCGAGCCATGCTCTAATAATGTGGCCGAGTATAATGCCCTCATAATTAGCCTAAAACTTGCTCAAGATATGGGTATCAAATACCTTGAAGTTTACGACCATATACCCTACCATAAGACAGTAACGAAGCTTGCCTAGTAATTCAAAGGCTTCTAAGTTAGTCATGTAGCCTGCCTAAAAAACTCACGCGTATACTTTGGCATCTCTTGCAGCTCTCTTGCTTTGACTCCCAAATCTACTAGACGTACCACAGTGGCCAGCCATCAATTGTGCTCCCTAGAGTAAATTCTGAAAGCTAACAAAGTACATATCATGCCAACTCACTTTGAGGCTAATGATTGGCATTTCCTGATCATTAATTACGTCTTGCATAGAATATTACCAGATAATATGAAGCAAGCAATATCTATCCAAAGAAGGGCTTCGTGCTTCTTCTATGATTCTATTATACAGGCACTTTTTTGTTGATCATTTGACAGTGTGCTCCTCTGATGTTTATCACCAAACAAATCTCAAGAAGCACTTAAGGAAGCCCATGACTGTACATGTGGAGCTCATTAGCTAGGTCCTAAACTTTAGGGCCGACTTCGCCGTCTGGGCTATTACTAACCAAAAATGATAGCAAATGTCATGGCTTATACTAAACAATGTCATGCATGTTAAGTCCACACTGATTTTCTACTCCAGCCTCCGGAAGAATTGCATCCGACTATTTCCTCATGGTAATCTGAAACATGGGGTATGGATGTCATCAGACTAAGTAGCCCACTATTCGCTAAAGGCCATTGATTCATCCTAGCTATCACTAATTACTTCTCCAAATTGACCGAAGCTACTCCACTCGAAGAAGTCAAGACACCTCAGGTGGTTATGTTCTTGAAACACCATGCCATTTATCAATTTCGTGTCCCTTAAAGGATTGTCCACAACAACGGTCCACAGTTTTCCTGTCGATCATTCTTTAAATTCTATAACATGTTCAGAATTTAAAATATAGCCTCTAAGCCATATAACCCGACTGATAATGGTCTATCCAAAACTTTCAATGAGACCATCATCAAACTTCTAAAGAAGTTCGTCTCCTCCAACAAGCGTGATTGGAATGGGAACTTAGAGAGTGTGTATGGACTGATCGAATAACAATTTGCACGCTCACTTTTTTTTCCTTAATTTACATATGTGAAGCCGTGATCCCTCTAGAAATTCAGATTCTACCATTGAAAATTGCCCTAACTGGGAAGATGATGATCGAAGAACATCATCAAAAGCGGCTCCAAGAACTAGAGACGCTAGACGAATTGAGATGTCAAGCTCAGCAACAAATCAAGATCTACCAATCATGGATCTCAAGAGCCATCAACAGGAGGGTCACAAAATGATCCTTTAGAGAAGGTGACCTACTCTTAGTTGTTCATCGTCTCATGGTCATGATGCACAAGACTAATGGTAAATTCTAACCCAAATAGGAAGGACCATTTATGGAGAAATAATCTAGTCAAATGGAGCATATCGTCTAATTGACCCAAATTGTAATAGGCTTATGGAGCCAATCAACGGGAAGTTTCCTAAAAAATATTACTCTTGATCTTGGATGATTTCATTTCCTCAAAGAGATTGTGGTCATGTTTATGTTTCCACCTCTAACTATGAGAATAAATTCTCAACCTATTGTTTTCATCGAAAGTTGATTTCATTGTAGAATTCATTATATCTTTAGTCGATTACAACAAATTCAAAAGAAATAGCATTTTTATAAGACTTCTCTTATACAACAAAAGAAAATTACAACTTTCTAGAAAATAACACAAAAACCGTTTATTGACTTCTGTTTTGTGGGGACTTTGCTTGTGTCGGGGGTTTGTTGGCTCGTGGAGAACCGATTCACAAGATCCTGATTGGATTGCGAAGGTTTTGAGGATTCTTTCTTCATTTATCGAAGTAAGAATTTGAAGCGAATATCTTATCGATGTAAGATGCTCACTCTTCTAAAGATTAAGTCAAAGCTTAAATCTCTAGGGATCAACGAAAGCTTCTTGAAAGTATTTTGAGGAATCAAGACTCTCTCTTCTTTGCTCAAATTCACCAAATGCCCAAGCTTATCTGCTCTAATCTGCTCTCTGTCCTTGGATTCGTGTGTAGGGAGGTATTTATAGGGATAGGGGTGCGTAATAGTGGAAATGGAAGCAAGATAACTGGCTAACCAACTCCTCTTTGGGCGCGACAGCCATCACTGACGCGGCCTTTAGCGCGTCAGTGTATGCTGGCACGGCTATGGGGGCCATTCCACCCATGTTTGTAACTGTTCACAGTTGCATTAGTGCACGTTTTCTGCAAGCAGTGGGCATATTTTCAGGGTATAACTACTCCTCCACGTCACTACATGTTCTCTCTCAGTTATAAATCCATGTGGACCCCACTAAGATGCTCAAAACCATCACCAAATCACACAAAGATACCATGTGAGCACGCGCACCACACTCAACTACCGCGCCTACGCGCACCACACTCAACCGTCGTGCATATGTGCGTCAGTATTCACTATCGTGCCTACGCGCGTCAGTGATAACTACCACGCCCACATAAGTCCGTGTACTTTGTCGCGAGTGTTCATATTGTTCTTCTGTGTTGTTTCACCTATTCCTTTGCTTCTTATGGCTTTGGATGATTTCTTCTGACTTAGATAATGACATTCATTGTCTCCTCTTTGTCTTGAGCTATATTTAGATATCTATAAGCATTTATAGACGCCTATAGATACCCCCTTCAAAGTATCTCAGACTCATTTTTGTATAGGAGTTTGGGACACTTTGGATAAGATAAGTTTCATTTCCAATCCTTTCAGTGCTTAGTTGAGGAGATCGTGTACAAGGATATGTAAACAGCTTCAACTCTTGATTTTTCATCTTTTAGTCTACTCAGTGCTTTGTAGAATAGCTAAAATTCTTCCGGTAATGCATTTATCGCTTGGCCATTATCGAAATCTTAAACTAAAGTTGTTGTGAGACTTGTGAATTTAGCTCTTGTTGTTGAACTGATGTCAAATTGATCATCGACGCTTCAACCTCTATGAACACACAGTTTATACTCGTACGTTGACTGGAGTCTTCACAGTTTAAGCTCTTAAGGTGTTGGAGCATGACGGTCCCAAGTGTCGAGGCTGTAGGACCAATTTTTCAAGTCGGTTCCCCTACAAGTATGGATTTTATCCTGTGTTTGTCGGATACTCAAGTCACGAGGACAACTACTGAAGCTGGTGCGTCAGTGACTATCGTATTTATAGGATTTTTGGTAAACCCTCAGCCATCAACGGATTTGATAAACCTTTACCGACTACCGTTTGAATCGGGCTAGCATGCAGATTGTTTAAGTCCGTTCTGCATGTAATGTTGTGCTAAGAGAATAAACTGTCTTAGACTTGGTGCTATGATGTTGAATACATAGGCTTTATCGTTTATATGAAAACATACCACCCGGTGATGTGTGTTAGACGTAGACTTATCTCTAATAAGGGATTGAGATAATGCCCCCCACGTAAAAACATGGATTTGAAAATGTTGATGGGTTACATCTTTTTGGTGAAAAGATTAACCCAACACTGGAGAGGAAGAATTTTATATTCCATCTCCTTGTCTTTTTTTTGTTGGTAGAGATGAACCCGAAGATGGAGAGGAAGAATTTTATATTCTATCTCCTAGTACAAAAGAAACTCAAAGTAGGATCTCCACTTCAAGAATCTAAAGGGTGAAACTAAGAGTGGGATCTTCACTCTGAGAATCGAGAAGAGTTAGATAACCCTAACTATTAAAAGGTTTGATTATCCAATCTAAAAGTGGATTTCTCATTTATTGAGATGGAACCCTAACTATTAAAAGGTTTGATTATCCAATCTAAAAGTGGATTTCTCATTTATTGAGATGGAATTCCAACTTTCGTCCTATCCAATCTAAAAGTGGATTTCTCATTTATTGAGATGGAATTCCAACTTTCGTCCTAACTGTTTAAAGGTTTGACTAAGTGGGGAATGTGTAGACCTCTCGTTCATGGAAGGAATCGAGAGGAGATTTTGGCTTTAGACCTAACTGTTTAAAGGTTTGACCAAATAGGAATTTAAGACGATCCTAACTGTTTAAAGGTTTGATCGTTCAACTTGTGGACCTCTCATTCATGGAAAGAATCGAGAGAGGATTTTGGCTTTGGTCCTAACTGTTTAAAGGTTTGACCAAATGGGAGTTTGAGATGATACTAATTGTTAAAAGGTTTGATCTTTCAATTTGTGGACCTCTCGTTCATGGAAGGAATTGAGAGGGGACTTTATCTTTGGTCTTGACTGTTTAAAGGTTTGACTACATAGGGATTTGAGACGATCCTAACTGTTTAAAGGTTTTATCGTTCAATTTGTGGACTTCTCGTTCATATAAGGAATCGAGAAGGGATTTTGGTTTTCGTCCTAACTGTTTAAAGGTTTAACCAAAAAAACATTTGAGACGATCCTTACTGTTTAAAGGTTTAATCGTTCAATTTGTGGACCTCTTGTTCATGGAAGGAATCGAGAGAGGATTTTGGCTTTGGTCCTAACTGTTTAAAGGTTTGACCAAATGGGAATTTGAGACGATACTAATTGTTAAAAGGTTTGATCCTTCAATTTGTGGACCTCTCGTTCATGGAAGGAATCGAGAGGGGACTTTAGCTTTGGTCTTGACTGTTTAAAGGTTTGACCAAATGGGGATTTGAGACGATCCTAACTGTTTAAAGGTTTTATCGTTTAATTTGTGGACTTCTCGTTCATATAAGGAATCGAGAAGGGATTTTGGTTTTGGTCCTAACTGTTTAAAGGTTTGACCAAAAAAAGTTTAAGAATATCCTAACTGTTTAAAGGTTTAATTATTCAATTTGTGTACCTCTCGTTCATGGAAGGAATCGAGAGAGAATTTTGGCTTTGGTCCTAACTGTTTAAAGGTTTGACCGAAAGGGATTTGAGACGATCCTAACTGTTTAAAGGTTTGATCATTCAATTTGAGTGGACCTCTCGTTCATAGAAGGAATCGAGAGGGGATTTTGGTTGTGGTCCTAACTATTTAAAGGTTTGACCCAATAAGAGTTTAAGACGATCCTAACTGTTTAAAGGTTTGATCGTTCAATTTGTGGACTTCACGTTCATATAAGGAATCGAGAAGGGATTTTGGTTTTGGTCCTTACTATTTAAAAGTTTTACCAAAAAAGAGTTTGAGACGATCCTAACTGTTTAAAGGTTTGATCGTTCAATTTGTGTGGACCACTCATTCATAGAAGGAATCGAGAGGGGGTTTCAGTATCAAGTGACAAAAGCTTGGCACGAACAGGGATTTGACAATCGTCATGGATTGAAATTTTGGGTGGTGTGTCAGAGATCAACAGTGGGAGTGTTAAAGGCTTAGACATAACGGGAGTTTGGATGGATTTAACCGTGAATAATTATGGTGGACCCACCGTCAGTTGATTTGATCGGTGAGGGATTTTATGGAGGAGGACCGTGAACCATCAAGCACTCCACAATTAGACCGTGGGACTTTTGTGAGGAAATACTGACCCTATGAGGTCATTGAATCTCATCTCAACGAAAGAGTGCTTGAAAAATAACAGTGGGAGTTGGCGGAATTGATCCCGACAATTGAAACCAACCAAGAATTGGATAGGAGAAAAGCAAATGGGACATGTTTCATCCTTGTGGGATTTCAGAGTTTTGTGAGGGAAGATTGACTTGATGAAGTCATTGAATCTCATCTCCATTAAAGAGTGCTCTGAAAATCACAGTGGGTGGGTTTTAAACATTTTGGACATGATTAAATAGCCACAGCGGGAGGTTCTTAATCATTTTTATCATGATTAAGAGTGGATTATTCATATAATTAGTTTTCACCTTGAATAATCAACTACTTTCAGATTATCATTAAGAATACCATATATAGCATTCTCCAGGAACTTCCCGTTAAATAGGTTACCCTGAATGTACTAAGGATAGTACTTTTTCAGGAACTTCTCGTTTGTGAGCAATGTTGCTGTCCTTGATACAGAATCAAGTCTTGGTTCCTGCCTTCGTATTCAGCCATGATAACCTCGTATCCACCCCCAGCTTTTAGGTGAACCTGAGTCTAATCACATTTGGTTACATTATTAGAGCGCGCAATTTAAGGAAGTAGTTTTTAACCTCTTATATAAGTCGGAGGTTTGGGAAACAGTTTATACTCATATACCCTTTGGAGTGAATGAAGAAGTAGTTTATACTCGTATACTCTTCGGTGTTATATGTCATCCTTATTTTGCTTGTTTTGCCGTTATGACACTGAAGTCAACTAAGGCTTTGATTTTGTTTTTGAGGTCAAAGAAAACCTTGGTGGGATAAAGAACCCTTCTGTGGTACGCATAGCAGTTTGGATCCGTAATCCTCTTAGCTCCCTCCTGATCTTTAATAGGTGGTAGATCGATTTTATCATTAGCGAGGAGGTATTTAAAGATGGCTGGAACTTCATCATCTTCGAAAGAATACTCCTTCTGGAACTTTGGATCGGGAGTTTTTAGTTGCTTCCGGGGTTGCGGTTGTGATGTTTGATTAGCATTCATAACGGTTGCAGGTGTCGTCGGTTGATTTCTCTCAGCTTTCTTTCTATTAAGAAAACGCCCGGCCTGTTTACCGCGTAGTTTTAACTCCTTCCAGGTTTTGGATGGTACAACCCCCGGAACTTCTAGGACATTAATGGAGAGATTATTATGGCATGTCTGCAAGATGAATTCCTCTGTGACAGGATCCCTACAATTCATTGCCTTGTTGCGGAAGCGCTTAACAAAATTATCAACTGACTCTCCGTCTTTTTGTTTCTCATCCATAAGGGTTCTAATTGACACTTCAGTGTCATCATCGAAGAAATTGTGGAGAAACAAACTTTCCGTGTCATCCTAACAGTTGACGCTCCCAGGCTTGAGACGTCGGTACCAATCGAATGTGGGTCCACGAAGGGTGCCAACGAATGACTGGACCATCAAAGCCTCATTTCCAGAGATCATACTCAAATGAGACTTAAAATAAATCAAGTGCTGAGTAGGCGAGCTCTTCCCGTCAAACCGTGTGAAGTTAATCAGATTGAATTTTACTAGGTACGGGATTGAATCTCATTCTCTTGGATAGGGACACAAAATGCTCGCCTTCTTTACTTCCTGAGCAGACATTAAAGCATTGACTCTGTTTTTAAGGTCTTGTATTTTCTTGTCCTCATCTTCATCTCTCTTTGAGTGATGTTGAGGAGAAATAATTAGGTAACCCCTAGTGTTATTAAGAGGTGCAATTGAACTATCCCCAATATTATTATTAGGAGGATCCGTTGAACTACGCCTAGCATTATTGTTATTGGGAGGTGCATCTGCAAAAATGACTTCATCAACTTCTGAATCACTGTCATCTATAATATTTTGAGTGTGGCGGCTGGATTTAGCTCGCTGACTGGACTCAGAAGGTTGAAGCCGTCGAGCTTGAAATTCTCTCATTTGTTGAATTGCCAACTCCATTTCCGTCTTCATCTTAGCTCTAATTTCTTCACATTGTTTGGCTAGAGCTTCTTGAAGCATTTGAACAAACTGATCAGGGGTGATTGTGAATGATTCCCTGGCTTGTCTTACACTGGATATTGTATCATCAGAGGCAACTGCAGAACAAGTATCTGAGAGTTCCTCATCTGAAGATAACCCTTCATGCATTCTCCTATAATCTTTATGTCTAGTGGCCCTTAGCTGTAGCCGTGACATTCTTTGAGAGAGGCTCTGATCAACTCTCCCTCCCGGAGAAAAATCAGGATCAGGGTTGACTGAATGTCGTCTTTCTCTGTCGGTCATATTGATAGTGACCTCTGGAAGCTCATTATGTTGAATGGAAGGCTTCTTTTTGTTGAAATGTCTCATCTTGAGTTTTAATGTCTCAGCGGAATGTCTTTGAAATACAGAGACTCTGGCAGATCAGCTTTAGAACAACTGTATTCTGATAATACCGTCTTAATGAGTCTCTCTCATGCATAATGAGGACTTGTTTCTCGAATAGTCCTTTTTCATGACTTATTTCCTCCCTTGGTTTGATAGTACAGCTCATCTACGTGATGATTCGAGCAACCTATCTTTTGCTTTTTAACTTTGTTGTCATGCTCAGGATAACTTGTTGTTGCCTCTAAGCGATCCAAAGTTATGTGTTTAAATCCCACCCCCTACGGGTGTGGAATTTTTACAAGCCCCAAATGAGAGTGAATTGGTATTTTCTCTTTTTGAGCTTGTTTTGTTCTGACAGGAGGGTATTTACGACCCCCAGCGTAAGAGTTTGTTTGTGGCTCATTTAGAGGACCTAAACACTCTTTTACTGGAGCCTTGCCTCGATCGTTAGATGAGAGACTAAGACGATCCACCATTGTAATCTTGAATTTTAACAGGTCGAGACTAACCCATGACTCACTGGTGATAGAGCAGATATTGTTGTAGTAGACGGACCAGGAATGGATGTTGACGGGCTGATGTGGAACTCTTGGGAGCTTCTCTTTGACTGCGGTAGGGGAGGTCGTCACAGTTGGAAGGTACGCCACGGCAGTGGAGACTGTCGTGGTTGGAAGCTGTGCTGCGGCAGTGAAAACTGCCGCGGTCGAAGGATTTGCCGCGACAGTGGACACTGCCACGGTTGAAGGATTGGTCCTGCTGATCCAACAGTTGTACGAGTTTGGATTTGGGGATCCACACTTTGCGACTCTTTGGTGCTTCCTTAGACATCATTTCCTTCTTCCCTTCTTGCGTTTGTTGACGAAGGGCATGAACGTGAATGGCGTTTGCACGACGTTTCTGTATACGATCTTTGAGGGTCAAACGAGCTCTTTTAGCAAGAGTCCATTCTTCCATTGTGAGTTGAGCAGAGATATGAGTGGTTTGTCGTTGAGGAAATTGGACCACTCGATACTTTCTCGACTCTAGGTCCGCGTAGCAGCGAACCCCGTCGGTTTGTTCCAAGGCCTTAGCCATTTGACGAGCGAGGCGTTGGTGTTGTCTCTGATGAGCCCTCTTTGTCAGAGTTGGCGAACTTCGATCGAACAATTCCTCAATTAAGGAGGAATCATCGTGGTAGAACTTCCGGCTTTGGGGGTCGCCAGGATAATGTTGCGAGGGGAGGCCTTAGCAACGATTGGGTGAGAGTCTTCACCTTGGGCTTTCTTTGGCATGTAAGCCTTCTTCAATGGTGAGATCCTCTTGTATTTGCGAGACAATGAAGATCTTGAAGAGGATGACGAGAGATATTCCTCCAACTTGGTTTGGTCAAACTCGTACTCGACCGTGGATTCAACCGGTATTTTGATCGGCTGGGACACGATGGTCTCAGCAGCGAGACCGTTAGCCCCCACTGTGGTCGCCAGTTTGTTTTCATCGAAAATTGATTTCATTGTGAAATTCATTATATCTTTAGTCGATTACAACAAATTCAAAAGAAATAGTCTTTTTATAAGACTTCTCTTACACAACAAAAAAAAATTATAACTTTCTAGAAAATAACAAAAAAATCGTTTATCGACTTCTGTTTTGTGGGGACTTTACCTGTGCCAGGAGTGCGTTGGCTCGTGGACCACTGATTCATAAGATCTTGATTGGATTGCGAAGGTTTTGGGGATTCTTTCTTCGTTTATCAAAGTAAGAATTTGAAACGAATATCTTATCGATGTAAGATGCTCACTCTTCCAAAGATTAAGTCAAAGCTTAAATCTCTAGGGATCAACGAAAGCTTCTTGAAAGTATTATGAGGAATCAAGAATCTCTCTTCTTTGCTCAAATTCACCAAATGCCCAAGCTTATCTACTCTAATCTGCTCTCTCTCCTTGGATTCGTGGGTAGGGAGGTATTTATAGGGATAGGGGTGCATAATAGTGGAAATGGAAGCAAGATAACTAGCTAACCAACTCCTCTTTGGGCGTGGCAGCCATCACTGACGCGGCCTTTATCGTGTCAGTGTATGCTGGCGCGGCTATGGGGGCCACTCCACCCACGTTTGTAACTGTTCACAGTTGTATTAGTGCACGTTTTCTGCAAGTAGTGGGCGTATTTTCAGGGTATAACTACTCCTCCACATCACTACATGTTCTCTCTCAGTTATAGAACCACGTGGATCCCACTAAGATGCTCAAAACAGTCAGCAAATCACACAAAGATACCACATGAAGACGCGTGCCACACTCAACTGTCGCGCCTACGCGCGCCACACTCAACCGCCGCACATACGTGCGTCAGAATTCACTGCCGTGCCTACACGCGTCAGTGATGACTGTCGCGCCCACATAAGTCCGTGTACTTTGTCGTGAGTGTTCATATTGTTCTTCTGTATTGTTTCACCTGTTCCATTGCTTCTTATGGCTTTGGATGATTTCTTCTGACTTAAATAATGACATTTATTGTCTTCTCTTTGTCTTGAGCTGTATTTGCTATCTTTAAGCATTTTTAGACACCTACACCTATGTCAAAAATCACTAATGCATCATCAAGTTAACACCGCACTTTTGCTCAACTCGAAATGCATTATCACCGTTATATTAACATTACACCTCTGAACGCTTTTCACTCCAATGATCCGATTGGTTAATATTACACCTCTGTTAGACTATTTCATCAACCGATTAACATTATAGCTCTATCAACATATCTTATCACATTTGACTGGTTAACATTACACCTCTGTCAATCCGTCCTAGCCAAAAATCGATTAGTTAACATTACATTTTTATTAATTTTCTACCATTAAATTAACACTATACTTCTAAACGGTAGTCATTCTTTTAGACTCCTTCAAAACTGACTAGTTAACATTACAACTATGTCAGTCATTTCATTTGACATGTTAACATCGTACCTCTATCAAATAATCTTATATTGTCATATTAACATTACCTCTCTAAATATTACCAACTTAACCAAACTTGATATGTTAACATTACACCTCTATTAATTTGATTCTATCATTTTTCTCCCCGGTAAGGATGTCAATATGATATGTTAACATTATAGCTCTATCGTACACATATCAAAAAGTGCAAAAGTTCTTTTATTATTATTAAAAGAGCTAATCTATTGTAAAAAAAACTTTAAAGGGAATATGGATAAAAAGAGTGTATTCATTCAATACATTCAGCTATCCTGGAAT
>NW_017972622.1:104377-120372 GCF_001876935.1 Asparagus officinalis
ACCTTGTCGTCTTAGCTTCAAATTTAGCAGCTTTGAGATCTCATTCCTTAACCAACCCAGTCAACTTAAGTTCAAGCTCTTCCTTCTGTTGTAGAGTTGCTTGCAACCTTGCTTGTGCAGCAGCAATTGCTGCCTTAGCCACATTGATAGCCGCCTCCTTCTCTAGAAAGGCACTATAAAACTCTGCGTGATAAACATCAACCGATGAAAGACTATATTCAATCATTGAAGCCTTAATTTGATCTGCTCCATCTCTTCGCGAGCAGACTCCTCAACCTCACAGTGTATCACTAAGAGTTGGTGAAATTTGAGCTTAGTAATGCCATCAACATCAGCTACATGAAGCAATTGTAAATCTTGAAACTAAAGCTCAACCTAATCGATCATCTTCTTGAAAGATTCAATATGCACGGGACTACAACCACTATTAGAAGGCCAATCTATTTCCTTAATGAAGCAAGAGTGCTAGCAGATAAGCCCTTCTGCATTGCCAAACCAGAACCAATACTTCGATTGAACAGGTTCATCAAACTCTCAACCAGAATCTGAATCTTCAAATCGACCAAATCATCCAAGTCAGAGGATTGGGGAATTTCTACACAGCTCAAAAAATCCTCTTCTACTGAAACCACCAATGCATCAGTGGTCGTTAGAAAAGCGGTTAGCAAGATTTGCATTTGTTCATCACTCGATAATACGAATGGCGCAAGCGTGGCCAACATGCTACAAACATCTACCGTGGTGGAAACTATAAATGTCAACTCAGCTAATGGGGCGACGGTTCTTACAACCAACGTCGTGGGTCATTGGCACCTCTGTGAGTACAACTTCAACACAAGCTTCAACACTAATGGTTGTGACCTTCGGCTCATCAGATGCATCTGCTACTCTAATAGGATCATCTTCAAATTGAGGCGTGGGACCTAACGGCGCTACCCTCCTGACTCCTATAGGGATCGGAGAGACTGATGTATCTTCATCTTCATCACATGACTCGGGAATAACCAATCTATGCCACACTATTGAAATGCGTGCAAGTGTAATACTGGCTGCTATATCGACAGTCAGCTCAGACTCCAAGATGCTAGAAGCACCGCCAAAATCAATCACTGGTTCAAACTCACCACCAGCAGGAACATATATAGGAGCTGCTTCACCTATGGTCTCCAATCGAGGTTCATCACCTGCTAAATAGATGGACAAATACGCAAAAAGCTATGTAATAATGGTCAGAGAATAGTATACCTAGCATATAAGAAGAGCCGCCAACATCACCCTCGAAACCCACATCATCAGGCTTGGTAAGATAGGCGTTGGTGCCGGCTTTGTAATCCATATTCTCCTCATCATTTGGATCCTCTTGATCGAGAAAGATGGACTCTTTGCCCGTATATGAGAAGCACATGTAAACCAAATGCACATCAAATGACTTGATATAAAGATAAGTAAAACTCATCTGAAGGCTCAGGTATAGGTTCATGTGCTGGGATCACAGGAGATTCTTCTCTGACCCTTGAAGAGCCTCTACATACGAGCTCAGGCTCTAAAGGTGCAAAATGTTGTTTCTTTGAAGGTTGTTGAAGGACACGAGCTTGAAATGACCTCTTTCCTCTATCCCCCTTCCTCTGTCAAGTGCTCCTTGGCGAATCGCAGATTTAGACAGTTCTCAGATGCTAACACTAATTGGTCTCTGAGGAGTAGGTTACCCACTCCGTGCATCCCGATCTTCATCTACTGGTATGCCTTCTGATAAAAAGTCTTAAAATCTAGGAGCTTTGCTCTTTGAACCTTTCCTCAATAATTTCCTATATCTTTAGGTGACCCAACACAAATCAATTTTATTTATATAAAAAATGGGATTGGAGACGATCACTCTAAAGTATCACTCGCAGAACCCTAACATCATGTAGCAGTTAGAAATGTGATGGGGAAGTGTGAATCTGTCCCTTATAACCCCGGCATACCAAGCACAAGCACCATCCACTAAGATTCCCCTACGCAACAATCCTGGACTTGAATTGCCAACTAAAGGCTAGGCATATCTGAACTGATGAGCAAATCGACAAGGTAAGTATAGCTCAATACAACACTCAGTCCCATTCAACCAAACAACAAGACGACCCGGCCTGATGTTGACTAACCAATTGAAGCACCCGCCAAATAAGCAATTGAATCCGTCGGTACCTCCACTATTTTCAAATTCATCCCTAGGGTTGGTACCATCATTCTCTAGAAAACAACAAAAAAAGCAGTAATGATGTTTATTTTGAAAAATCCAACGAATCCTCGCAAGGTACTTGATGGTCCACTTCGAGCACTCATACCTTTAAAGTAATGAGATGCCATTTTAACTTGGTGTAGTAGCTGACATCAATGAAGAGCATAGTGAAGTGCACCATATCATTAGATATGTGTACAATAACTCCACTCTAGGGTTTGGAACCTGATCTCTTGGACTATTATCCTCTTGATTCAAGTACTAGGTAGCCAATTTCCTTAATCTGTGATGTATGCAACTGACTATTGCCAAAAGAAAGGCTAAGTTATACCTAGTGGAATGCAATATAGCAAGGAATAACACCTTGATTGAGATGTGGTCTTTCGACCGAGAAGGCACAATGCGTCCTTTCAACTAGATTTAAAGGAATCTTGCAAGCAGAGCCAACTCAGATATTGGCTCCTTTGCTTGATGGTGGAATCTTTCGAACTTGTCCCCCGCATGGAATCCACATTCGTTTGATTTGGCATTATGAAGTACTTGACCCTCATTTAATATCTAGGTCTCAGCTTTAGTTTCTATCACCGGATAGACCAAATCAACATTCCCATTCCTATTGACATTAGGGAACAGATACTTAGCCCAAGGTATGCGAGCAATGGGAGAATCATGTCTAGCATTTGCAAAGATCCTTCGACAGATAAGGAAGTGGCAAACTAATTCCCTGAATACCACCCCGACATGAGCGGTTTCTTTATAAGCGTTCAACTCTGTATTTATTAGGAAGATCTCTTTGTAAGGACAGTCTCGCACCAGCGATCACTTCAAACATTTCATGTAAAGCGATCCCAATTTTACCTACTGAAGTGAAGAAGCTATTGTTGTCAACATTATATAGATCCAAAATGCTATATGATAATGGTACGCAAATCTTTACACTGTATTTTGAGGCTCTCACTATGGAGTACAGCTCCAGTCTTCTGAAGCTCCCCTCAAAAGTAATGAGAGCATAATTCACTAGACAGTCCACCATTGGGTATCCGTTGACCTTATCCAACTAGGGAATCTAGTATCTTCATCAGGATACTATGTATCGGCCTTTGCAAGTTTATTCTCAAAAACATTCGGGACAATAGGAACTTCGTTAACTAGGGCATCCTCATGAACGAAGCTCGGACGCAAGCTTAGGATGTTGACCCTACAGACTCCTTCCTGATGGAAACCACCATCGTTCTTTAGAGAGCCCGCCTTCACACTATCTTCTCTATTGGTGAGGGTAAAATATATAAGGCGAGGCACAGCGAGAGGTTGGAAGTACATGAAGGACACATGATGCTCTATCACTGGCGAGTAGTAACAGCGGTGAGTTTAATACTAATACTTCTTTTCCCAACTAAATATGGAGGTGACATTGGGATTATTATCCCTAAATAAAAAGTGAGGCTTTCTTGATTTATCCTCATTGGGGATGAAGAGCTTAGTATTTGTCATCATCTCCTGTAGAGTTCGATAGTCTCTTAACCTTATGGCATCAATCATTTCTTGATTACTACCCTCTAAGTATAGAGGGACGTGCTTATTAAAAGCATACCTCACTTCAGAGTCACAGGTCTCATCATGCCCAAAAGTGGTTATGACGGTCGATAGGTTCCTTCGATAAGTAAACTGCACAAAAGGAGGCAAAAATAAGTTAGAAGGAAAAGAGTGAAAGATGTTAACCAAGTTTTCACACTCAGATGCAAAGTTCGTCATGAGAAAACTTTTCTCATGAATGAAAGTCATCATAATCAACTATGTGTTGATAAGATGAGTGAAGTTCATGTTAATAGCAGTGGACTTCGGCATCGTAATCAAATCCACTAAAAAGATTAAATGGGTCCGACTGTTAAACTTCGTTCAGGTGAAGGTCGCTAAAATCAGATAAGTAAACCTCACTTAAACATAGGTTGCTCAAATCAGATTGGCGAGTACCGCTTAAGCGAATGTCACTCAAATTAGACTGGAGAATCACATTCAGGCGAAGGACACTTAAACTAGATTGCGACCCCCGCCTCAATGAAGTTCTCTCTAGAAGCTTAAAAGATTAATAGCAGCAAGTCTCGCTAGAGAAGTGAAGCTCATCGCGTCGAGCACCATTAATGACCGCTAACAAAACTTCATCACCACTAACAAAAGTTTGTCAATGAGACCACGAGTGGTCATAAGAAATTGTGCCTTTGGCAGCAAATAAGCTTTAAGTGCCTAAAGGCCTTATTTAAAAGCCCGATTGAGGCTATATTTTGATGGATCCGAGGATCACCATGGATGGTTTTGAAGCTTATCCACTACCATCTCTACCTGTGTCGGTGTGTCATCAGTTCTTAGTTAGCGAGCCCCCCTAGCAACACCTCTTCCTTTCGAGATTGCACGATCAGAAACCATTGAAGATTAATCTTGAGATTCTTCAGCTTCTGAGAAAGCTTGGGTTTTGAGATAGTTAGGGGTTTTGAAAATCAAAGTGAAGAAGAAAGGACGTAAATGAGCTCATTTATAGGCTGACCCCAAACTTTGCTGAAGATTCTCACACTTAGCTTCATTGTAAATCTCATCGTGAGATTCACCAAAGATTCTAGCATTGAACATCACTGATAATCTCGATCTAAATGACCTTCACACTAATTTTAGGTGAAGAAATCGAGGGTTCAAATTTTATTTCTTCATGGCGAGCCCCGCGTAGCAAAACTATTGAGCCCCCTAACCATCTTAGCGAGGTTCGCCCAACCGACTATTTCTGAAGATAAGTAAACAACTTCACGCCATTCAGTACAGTACTAAAGCAAACTTTGCCAGAATGATTCAAGGAATTTTAATAAGTTTTCAAATTGAGAAAATTCTAACTCAATTTGTTTGAGACTCTACCTAGCAAACTTTAATTCGATTCTTGCCGATATAAGGAAGCTTGAGCTTCACTTCCAACACAACAACTTCATGCAGAGTTCGAGTTCATTACAGACTTAAAGTTCATATAGATCAAACACACAAAGATGGACAATTTTAGAGAAAAGTTCATTTTTATTGATCGAAGACTATTACATGAAAGCAACATTCAGATTATCCTGTTACAAGGATGATGTGTATTTATTGCTATTTGCTACTATTCTATATTCTTAACTATGGGTAATATGATGGCTGAGGAACATACACGAGCTGCACCAAGCTATAGCCCTTGTTCCTCCAATCTCACAAAACTTGAGGAGCTAAACTTTTCCCATGCAGAGAAAACAACTCCTAATTTACTCCTCCCCAGGCTCTACACAGGGGATGAGAAAAATCTATTGAATAAGAACTGCCTCTATTCCTATAAGTGAGACATATCAACAGGAAGAAGCAGGTTCTTGCACCAACATCAATGCCGAGCCTGAGACAGCCACACAATGACTAATTACGTTTTAAGTTCACATTTGTGAAACCTAGTCACTATCCTCACTTGTGGGGCTCCAAGGATCCTTCTTCAACCGCCATCTTAGTCGTCGAATAGTCTTACGTGGAGAGTGACACTCGAAGCTTCAAGCATCTCTATCGTGATTCAACTCGTCCCTAGCTCTTGACTAATTCTCAATGATCTGCCCGAGTTTGGCCTTCCCGACCGATAGTAAATCCACTAGTCTATGTAGTATACAGATTTCATCCACTTTGTTGCCCTCTTACTTGGCATGCTCCTATTGGAGCTGTTGTATTTTAGCTCCTCTATTGAAGAATATCTTCAATCTAAGCAATGGAGACTTAGATATGGAGGAGATGAAGACTAGGATGAAGAATTTGGAAGGAAAATAGAACTATTTATGGACTTCTCTGAATCTAAACTTCCAAGAAAATCACATTTTTTAAGATTTGATTGGACCAGATAAAGAAACTAAATCTTAGCCTAAAACTCTATCAAATTTATAGCAGATCTCGTGAATCTTTAATCAAGAGATCTCAGTCATAGATCACGGTGAGAATCCAAATGCTTAATCCCAATGACGATCGCTAGTCACCGAACGTCGGCAATTGACGAACTTCACCCACACAGCCCAGAGTAAGTCGAACCTCACCGACACCCAGAATAAGCTAAATTTCACTGTTTTTGCTACTTCGCCCCAACAATAGAGTGAGCGAACTTCAATCCGGACATAGAATAGGATGAGCATAAGCATCACTGAGCCTTCAACATAAGTCTACAGCAAAGGAAGCCACATTTAAGAGTATACATTTAACAACCAAGTAGATTGAAGATAATTTTCAACCCAAATAAGATAATTCAAGCTACATTGAATAGTATATCACTAGCTATTACCCAAAGTATTTTAATCTCTACTACAAGGTCTTGTAAATAGTTAAAATATATTTTTCATTTCAGGTCAAGGTTCAGCTTGGATCTAAGAAGTTGACACCCATGGGCTAAACGTTTTAAATGGACTTAAATTCAAGCCCACAACAAGCTATAGTGAAGCTCGCCTCACAATGTATGATAACTCCGCCACATAGCTCATCTCAACTCGACACGACCAAATAAAGAGAGTGTCAACTACCAAACAAGTTGAAAGGCATCATTAAATTGGTCAAGTCACAAGTCGAATTCTGTGCTAAATTCGAACCCACAAACCAAATTTACCAATTAATTAATCTCGTAAGTGAAGTTCGAAACAATTAATTAGCGAACTTTGCTCACGACTACACACATGGGCCACATCCAAGTGAGCCTCACCAAAATGTCTTCACAGAGTCTTGCTAAAGGAGAGAACTTTGCCATTTAATATTTGAGAGCTATTTTTAAGAGGATAACCGCTCCCCCACTATCTCCTATCTTAATAGTCACTTAATCCACAATTTAGGGCCATTAACTCTCTCTCTTTTAGCCTATAAAAGGAGGAGGAGACTGATCATTCAAGAGAGAACACTCGTATCACCAAACCATACACACGCGGTTTTCTTCTACTTTGATTCTAAGAGAAGACTGAGTTATCTTTCGAGCAACCAAGTCAGAGACCAACAACAAGAGACCTATTGTCTTAGTCTGATCTTCAACAGAGTATGAGATTGACGCTCCATCGGCACACGAAAATGAACTTCGGAAATATAAATTTTTGCTTTGTTTTATTCTAATCTTCTAATTGTAATTTGTGTCAATTGCAATATAAAAAATCTGAAACACATCCATGTCACAACAGTCTAGACCTCCTTTAGCATGAAGAGTACAAGAAACAGAGAAAAATGTACATATAATCGAATTTCCATTGTAGTTCGCAAGATGTTAACTTATTCTTTTTTTCTGTTCACTTTTCTTTAGGATAAGAAATTGCTATATACTCAAAGTATAAGATTCACATAACTAAGTGGGAAAATAAAATAAAAATTTACCTTTCTTATGACGTTGATAACCTTGGTCCTCTTTTCTCTCAATGAACAAAATTTGATCAGCTATCTTATATAACGCACAGATACCTTATCAAAACTTCTTTAACAGAAGAAAATATTGGGACAAACCTGGGGCCCAATAGAGCAGGGTCGCAGCAATAGTAGAGCAAAAGTAGAGATAAAATATTGGACTCACAGATTTACGTGGTTCGGCACTTGATTGCCTACGTCCACGGGCAAGGATAGAAGAATTCACTATGAGGAAAAAACTCTGGAGTTACAATCTCTCTTTCTAAGGAGATACTCTCTCTATTTTTTCTCTCACACTCTTCTAAATAAGAAGTTGTTTCTGGGATAAGATTTCCTTAAGGATTTGGAGCCTACTTATAGGATTTTGAAAAACACTATGCATAATAAAATAATAATAAATTACTATGCTGTGGGGCCCGCCCTTTTGTTTTCTTTTCCTCTTTTCAACATTTGTGGCTGTGCACTTTCGGTGCTGTGGCTGCTGCTTCTTTGGAAGATTAGGCGCCTGTCAATCTCCCACTTGAAGATTTGATTGAGCATCAATCATATCTTCACACCATTCTTTCTATCTTGCCATCTTCATGTTTCTTACATCTCCGACAGACCACAGGAGGATCGACACTAAGTAAATTTGTCGGTATGGACTGCTTTTGTCAAAATATCTGCTAGGTTGTCCTTGGTGTGAATTTTCTGCATATCCACTGTTCCTTCTTCCACTTTCTCACGAACGAAGTAATACTGAACTCGAATGTGCTTGGTCTTTAAATGAAAGGCTGGATTTCTTGCCAAATGCAAAGCACTCTGACTGTCACTAAATAGAGCAATCTTCTTTTGTTTATGGCCGAGTTCCTCCAGCACCATCTTCAACCACATCGCTTCTTTACTAGCTTGTGTAGCTGCTACATACTCTGCTTCTGTTGTTGAAGTAGCCATAACTGACTATAGTTTTGAAACTCAGCTTACAGCTCCGCCAGCAAGTGCAAACACATAGCCTGTGGTGGATTTGCTATTATAACGATCACCTGCATAATCAGAATCAACATATCCACTGACAATAAAATCAGATCCCCCATAACATAATGCAACATTTGGGGTTCCTAGAATGTATCTTAGAACCCTCTTTACAACATTCCAATGCTCTTTACCAGGATTCGCCATGTATCGACTAAATCTTAGAACCCTCTTTACAACATTCCAATGCTCTTTACCAGGATTCGCCATGTATCGACTAATCACTCCCACTGCTTGTGCAATGTCTGGTCTTGTACAAATCATCGCGAACATTAAGCTTCCCACTGCTGATGCATACGATACTCGAGACATCTCCATCCTCTCTTCTTCACTGCTAGGACTCATATTGGAGGATAACTTGAAATTAACAGGAAGTGAGGTAGAAATTGACTTATAATCTTGCATGTTAAAACGTCGTAAGATTTTCTTCAAATAGTTCTTCTGAGAAAGTCAAATCTTCCTATTAATTCTATCTGTTCTTCTGAGAAAGCCAAATCTTCCTATTAATTCTATCTCGGTAAATTTGCATCCCTAGAATCTTGTTTGTAGATCCTAAATCCTTCATTTCAAATTCCCTAGCCAACTGAGCCTTTAATTCTTTGATACGATCTTTGTTGGGGCCTTCAACCAACATGTCGTCAACATACAACAATAAGATAACAAAGTTATTTTCACCAAACCTCTTGAAATATGCACAAGGGTCTGAATTAAGTCTATTGTATCCAAGGCTCATGATGAATGAATCAAATCTCTTGTACCAACACCTCGGCGCCTGCTTTAGACCATACAGAGATTTGTTCAATCTGCAAACCAAGTTCTCTTTTCCTTTTTCTTCAAAACCTTCTGGTTGGAGCATGTAAATTTCTTCTTTAAGATCTCCATGAAGAAATGTTGTTTTCACATCTAGCTGCTCTAGATGTAAGTCAAATATAGCGTCATAGCTAGGACTATTCGGACTGTTGTTAGTCGAACTACAGGAGAAAATATTTCATTAAAATCAATACTTTCTTTCTGAGCATATCCTTTTACCACCAATCTAGCATGATATCTCTCTACCTGATCATCGCCGTTTTGCTTGATCTTGTAGACCTATTTGTTTCTAATGGTCTTTCTTCCTTGTGGCAGTGACACAAGTTCCCAAGTCTTATTCTTATGGAGAGCTTCAATTTCTTCCTACATTGCTGTCATCCACAAAGATGCATATGTGCCATTTATAGCTTCATGAAAAGTTGATGGCTCTCCATATTCTGTTAGAAGACAGTATGCAACATTACTCTCCGTAATATACTCTGAGTGCCAAGTCGGTGGTCTTCTCTCACGAGTTGACCTTCGAACTTCTGGAGCCTCGGACTCGACCGGTTCTTGTACATCATGCTCCGGTGTTGCTTCAGAAGAATTCAGATTATCTTCTACCTGAACAGCTACGGTCTCTGAGTCCTTCCTCGAACTACTTTCTTTCTCTTCACTTTGTAGTTGGTTCTCTATAAAGATAACATCTCTGCTGATGATAACCTTGCGGGCAGTGGGATCCCACAGACGATACCCCTTTACTCCATCAGCATACCCCAAGAATATACATTTTCTGGATTTTGTATACAGCTTTGTAATTTCTTGGGCATTGTACATTACGTACAATGGACATCCAAATATATGAAGGTTGGAATAATCAGCTGGCTTGCCAGTCCACATCTCCATTGGCGTCTTCAATTGTATTACAGTTGATGGAGATCGATTCATCACATAACAAGCGGTTTTTACTGCTTCCGCCAAAAATAATTTTTCCAGATTTGCAGTTGCCAACGTAGCTTTTGTTCTTTCCAACAGAGTTATGTTCATTCGCTCCGCCACTCCATTTTGTTGTGGAGTATAAGCCGTACTGAATTGTCTTTTGATGCCTTCTTGCTTGCAGAATGCTAGGAATTCACCATCTGTGTATTCTCCTTCATTATCTGACCTCAAGCACTTGATCTTCTTCTCAGATTCAAGCTCGACCCGCGCTTTGTAGGCTTTAAAGACTGAGAACACATCCGCCTTCTTCTTGATAGGATACACCCAACATCTCCTGGAGTAATCATCAATAAAGGACACAAAGTACTTTGCTCCTCCTAAGGATGTAACTGGTGCTTGCCATACATCAGAATGAACCAGTTCCAGAATAGTCTTACTTCTAGAACTCGATGTGTTGAACTTTAGCCGATGCTACTTACTTGTAACACAATGCTCGCAGAATAGAAGAGCTACCGAATTAAATCCAGGAAGCAGCTTCTGATCGAAGAGAACCTTCACGCCTCGTTCTGACATGTGGCCTAGTTTGTGATGCCACATCATGGTTTGTTCTTCTCCACGGTTGGTTGATGCCACACATGAATCATCTTCCTGCATGGTTTCTCCCTTGAGCATATATAGATTTGCAGCTATCTTTTCTCCTTTTATCACTACAAGCACCCCTCTAACAATCTTCATGATTCCATTTTCGATATGAGTTTTGCATCCGAGCTCATCTAATTGTCCCAAAGACAATAGATTCTTCTTCAAGCCCTTCACATGTCGCACATCTTGAATGGTGCGTATTGTACCATCAAACATTTTGATTTTGATAGTGCCAATACCAGAAATCTCCAAGGCATGATCATTCCCCATGAATATAGATACTCCTGAGATAGGTTCATATTTGTGAAACCATTCTCTCCAAGAGGTCATGTGCCAAGAGGCTGCTGAATTCAGAAGCCAGACATCAGCAAACCTCTTTCTGCCTTCATCAACAGTGGTTGCTCTACTAGATAGAATTTCACCATCGTCTGATGTGCTGACAACGCATCCTTGAGATGTTGATGGCTCTGAAAACTTTTTCTCTCCACTCTTCTTATTGTGCCAACACTCCGATTTGACGTGTCCTCTTTTGCCACAGTTGTAGCATTTAACATTCTTCTTACTTCTTGATTTGGATCTACCATGGGTATGACTCCCACTGGAGCCACGTTCTGTTGATCTTCCTCTCGTCACCGATAAGGCCTCCGCTTGTTGCGAACTTGCATGCCTGTCTTCCTTGTTCTTGCGCCGATTTTCTTCCTCCAGAACAGCGGCTGCAACATCGTCGAAGACTAGATTGTCTGTAAGGACGTTGTTTGTCAGGTTGATGATGAGTTGATCATACGAGTCAGCTAGACTCTGAAGTAGAAGTTCTGCACGTTCATTCGCACCAACTGTATACCCCAACGTTGTGAGTTGGGAGAACAGTGTGTTTAGGGTGTTGATGTGGTCGGTCATCGATGTAGATTCCGTCATCCTCAGAGTGTAAAGTCTCCTTTTTAAGAAGATTTTATTGTGCTTGGATTTTGCCTCATATAGCTTTGTTAGAGTATCCCAGATCTCCTTTGCTGTCTTCTTCACCTCTATGCTTGACAGCACCCCGTCTGCTAATGCCAGATGGAGATTTGCAATAGCATTTTCGTCCATCTCGTTCCACTTCTTATCATCTGTAATGTCGTCCGGCCTTGCACTAATGGCCACTAGACAATTATCTTTTCTCAAGATAGACTTTATCTTCAACTTCCACAGAGAGAAATTACTCCCGTCGAATTTCTCGATCTTAAACTTCGTCGCCATTGCTTCTACCACGAACAGTAACTTCTTACTATTTCACGTAAATAGTACTGTATTTATGAACAGTAACCGTATCCGTGAATAGTACTATACTTATGAATAGTACTGTACTCGTGAATAGTACCCGTCACCTCCAAAGGGTAAATGATAACCTAACTTATTTTCTGATGTGGAGGATCCACCTTTAGTGGCAGCCACAGAGCATACGATAAGTAGATATATACAAGTACCCTAAGTTGGCTCTGATACCACTTGTTGGGACAAACCCGGGGCCCAATAGAGCAGGGTCGCAGCAATAGTAGAGTAAAAGTAGAGATAAAATATTAAACACACAGATTTATGTGGTTCGGCACTTGATTGCCTACGTCCACGGGCAAGGATAGAAGAATTCACTATGAGAAGAAAACTCTGGAGTTACAATCTCTCTTTCTAAGGAGATACTCTCTCTATTTTTTCTCTCACACTCTTCTATATAAGAAGTTGTTTCTGGGATGAGATTTCCTTAAGGATTTGGAGCCTATTTATAGGATTTTGGAAAACACTATGCATAATAAAATAATAATAAATTACTATGCTGTGGGGCCCGCCCTTTTGTTTTCTTTTCCTCATTTCAACATTTGTGGCTGTGCACTTTCGGTGCTGTGGCTGCTGCTTCTTTGGAATATTAGGTGCCTGTCAGAAAATTCCTTCTGGCACTTACTTGCAAGATTCCTTAAAACTGTGTACCCTAGGAATCTAGTTTTACTAGCTAGTGCAAGTAACTCTACAAAAATTTGAGAAGAATTACCGAACTTCAGTAACTCAAAATTGATGCTGTTATAAATGTATGAACTAAGATCTGATTTTAATCACTCACCATCCAAACATGAAATCCAAAGCTCGATCAACTGCATCTCGGTTAGATTTGGCATTCGAATAGGGCAAGAACCAGTTCGTGTTTAGCGTTATCCCTACCTTACCCTTCTGTGTCTCCTGGATAATTCAAGAAGAATTCACAGATCCATGAAGAAAAAGGGACAAAATGGGTAATTACATTATCTAAACTAGGTTTTTAGCCAGAAAATACCAACATAATTTAGAGTGCTTCAATTAATTACCAGATACTTGTCTCTGTATAGCTTAACAGCAGAAGCATGGGCTAGAATCAGGTGATGAGCAACAATATAAGGCTCTCGACCAGAGTCACCAGCACTGCAATTTCCAGCCTCCCACGGAGAGCAACGACCAGGTGCAAATATCCCTGCGGCATAACCTCGATGACAATATGTCCATGGCTCGTTGAATGTGATCCAATTCTTCACTCGGTCTCCAAATGACTTAAAGCAAATATCAGCATATTCTCTAAAGTCCTCGCTATGACAGAACAAAAAAATAATGCAATGAGAAATTTATGCCTTACAAACCAAGACAACTGGCTAAAGGAAAATAGCTTATACAGAAATTGACTCACACAACGAGAGGGCTAAGAAAGCCACCATACTGGTCTTCTAGGCTTTGAGGAAAATCCCAGTGGAAGATTGTCACGTAAGGCTCTATGCCTGGATATGTGGATAGGAAATTTTTAGCAGCAGATTGAAGGATAATCAGGGATTTGATGACAGAGAAGAGACTGTCACCTTTGGACATGAGCTCGTTAATGACATTGTTGTAATATTGGATGCCTTCTTGGTTAACTCCTCCACTTATCTTTCCATCTATTGCAAAATATTAGAAAATTTGTGCATCAAATTGTACAGGTATGAGTTTTACAATCACTTTTTATTGCACTGTGACGAGCACTTACCAGGCAGGATTCTCGACCAAGAGATGGAAAACCTGTAGGCGTCAACACCCAGGTCTTTCATCAAACCTATATCTTCCTGCAACAAAAATATAAAGCTTTTATTTTGAGAATGAGAGACAAATTACAAATAATAAGTAAAATTAGCTATCAGGTTATGTTTAACAAGAATAAACCTTGTAACGGTGGTAGGAGTCTATAGCAACATTTCCATTGCTTCTGTCCTTTATTTTCTCTGTTCAAGTATAACGGCAAATAATGACAGTTGTGGATGAGAGAGAACGAAATTAAAGTTGTCGTTGATACAGAAAGGTGGAACACAGTTGCCCTATAATGAAGCATTTGCACCAGTTGCCCGACATGACACTATAAGCACACTTAATTACTTTGGCGGGACACAAAGGTGGTCTTTACATCAATTTGATGTTAGCATTCATGAATGGAGTGTTGAAAGAAGAAATCTATTTGAAGAAATCTCAAGGCTATATTCAAAGTGGTCAAGCAAAAAAGTCAACAATGATTTCTTTCAAGTATGCCTAGAGCATTCTCTCAAATTTCAAATAAAGAATTACAATGATTTTTCAACACCCTTGGACATGAATTAGAAGTTTATAAAAAAAGGTGTAAATGGAGATGTCGATGCATCATTTTTAGAAGCTTAATTAATAGTCTTATGTATAACTACTAAAGGGCTGACACTGTGTATGCTTCAAGCTTGTTGTCACAGCTCATGCGAAAGCCAAGCAACAGTCACTTTAATGGTGCAAAAAGAGTGTTGAGATATTTCCAAGGCACCAAAAGCTTTCTAATCTCATACAAGAAAATTGAGAGAGCAAAGCTGAAGTTACTTAGGTTTTGTGATGATGTTGGGTCCATACATATAGAAGATGTGAAAAGTATATCAGGATATACATTCAACCTTGTATCTGTCATATGCTCATCTACATAAAAAAGCGAGAGGAGTAGCGTTATCCTTCACCAAGGCAAAATATGCTTTGGACACTATGACAAGCAAGCAAGCAAGCAATACGGAGAAGGATACTTGATGACATTGGTGAAAAATAAGATGAAGCTACTACTATCTTTTGTGATAACAAATCTGCCATATCAATTTCAAAGAGCCCAACTTTCCACTATCGTACCAAGACATCAAAGTTAAGTTATATTTACTTCAAGAAGTGGTAGAAGAACTCTACTATCTTTTGTGATAACAAATCTGCCATATCAATGTCAAAGAGCCCAACTTTCCACTATCGTACCAAGAACATCAAAGTTAAGTTATATTTACTTCAAGAAGTGGTAGAAGATGGAGAAGTTCAAGTGAAGTATTTAAAGACTCGAGACCATGTAGCGAACGTCTTCAACAAAGCACTTTTAAAGACAAATTTCAGTATACTAGAGAACTCATGGGCATGCAAGAACAAAGTATCAAGGGGGATTGTTGAAATTAAACCTTTGTTAGCACATTAGAGTTAATTGAGTTTTATGTTGTATGCTAAATGTTCGTAATGGGTCATGTGACTTGCACATATTTTTGAGTTGTCACGAAACCAAATGGATGGTTAGAGTGTAATCCCAAAATGACATGTGGAGTTAAGTAGATTTGCCAGGTAATATTTTGTCAAATGAAGAAAATAGTGAAAATAGTTTTTCTTCAAAATTCATCTAAACCCTAACTCTATAAATTTCCCAAATCTCTATTATTGGCCAAATTAAGGCCAACAATTTTAATTCAAACATATATAAGATAGAAAAATCTTGTTTAACTACAAATATATCACCATTATCCTCCTTTAATTGTCATAGGTCACATCACATAGTCCTTCTACCTGAAACATAAGATATTAATTAGTGTTTAATTAACTAAATATTAATTTAAGCCTATTTCTTTCTAGTCATGTTTTAAAGTCAGGCTATGTTCACATAATTAATATCAACACAATAGAATTTTCTTCAACTTAAACTTTCTCCACGGGT
>NW_017972623.1:0-2493 GCF_001876935.1 Asparagus officinalis
AACTTGCTTATATATCCCTCCATTCCCTCGCCATCATTCACTAACAGAATTGCCATAGACCTTGACAGAAGAACATACCAACATCCCTTGCGGATACATCACCAGCCATTCACTTCCGGGTTCTAGTGGCAGAAACACATTACAGGGTTACACCCGGGCGTGATGGGATTGGAGGACCCGCCTAAAGGGGAACTACCTATAATAGCTCGCACTGTGAAGAATCGCCTTGCTGAGCTAGGGCGTGAGCTACCTATTGAAAATTACCGGTGCTTTGGTTGGTCTCATTCTTCAGACAAGGTATGGTGGGGCCGGATGACAGGTTATGTCCTCCACCGCTGGGGTGCCGAGTTAAAGTTGATAAGATTGTATGAAGCTATTCGGGCCACCCAATACGGATTACCGGTGAGCGCTCTTCACTTCATAGGGTTAATAGAGCTGTACAATCCAGATGCTAACACCTTTCTCACATGGAACGGAGAATTGGGATTACCTTTTTCATGAGATGCACAAAGTCTCCGGACTAAAACTGGGAGATATACCGTATCAGGAATATTTTTCCTCCAACTAGGAGCTACATCAGTTGAAGATCCACAAGCCTGCTCGATATGACACGTTATGGGAACTCACGTGTCATTATCAGATTGCTTTAGCCAGCACTAAACCGGTTGCGAGGAAGAAGTCTGCTCAAATAAGCTTGAAGCAATTCTCTTGCTATTTATTTAAAAACTTGGAGAAACTTACTGAGGAAGTTTGTGAGTTGCAACCGTTGACTTCCCAGGATATTAATAGATTGATTGAGAAGTGTGGTGCCCGCCCCATACTATCGCGAGTGCTCAAGACAAATTCCTTGCGGGGACTAAATTCAAAACTTTCTTATGGTACGTCCAGAAGCCCATCCATCCTAAAACTTTATTTGCTGGTTATATAGCAATTTGGTTGAAGAAGTGTGTAGTATCATATCAGACCTCAGATGCCCTACGGATAGAGGTACTATTCCCGACCGTCCAGCTTGCTTATGTGAGAAGCCTATCTCTTTTGCCAGTAATGATCGCCGGCATACATCACGAACTTCGTCAAGTGGTCACGGCTTTTACTCAAACTGATGAGACACTATCCGCGAAGATCCCTGTGGCGAAGGCAGAACTCCTATATACTTATCTGATGGGATGGTTGGTTCTTCATTGCCCTGATTTGATGTCGCCCCCTACTAATGCGAATCTATCTACTCCCCTGCTACAATTGTTCGAAGGGTATAGGTGGAAAGCTCGGGACCTCTCGGAAATCAGTAAGAGTTTGCATATGCACAAGGGCTGGGTAATCAACCCATGTCTCCCTCGCTTTGCTAGCAAATATAGTGGGATGCTTGCTGACATAGAAGCACCTGGAACCGATCAAACTTGTCTCGATGTTGGGTGTTTCAGGTGGCCCATGAATATAAGGCCTGGCCATCTCCTTTTCTGGGTAAAGGAGCGCTGCTATTTAGAGCCTTATCTATCGTGCAGGTTCCCCGTCAATTTGGATACGACCAGCTATACATTGGGAATCCGAACCAATGGTTTTACACTCGTGGCGGGCTAGTGGACGGTGCCCGAGCCTGGCTGTGGAATGTAACGGGCTGTACTAGCGTTTAATTTTGTCTCCCGAATACTAATCGCCGCTTAGAGCTCACATATCTATGTTGCAAATGGATCATGGCTGCTAACGGGCCCATCCCCTGAGGTCAATTGAGGATCTGATGGCTGAAGCTGCATCGCGTATCACTGTGAGGCTAGTTCGAGAAGATGTATTGGAACGAAGGAGACGCGACAGTAAGCTTGCTGGTCCCTCAGGTAAAGGCAAGCGGAAAATAGAGGAAGTTGAAGAGGAGTCATTTGCTTCTGAGGAGGAAACTTCCGAAGAAAATGAAGTCGCTGTTGATGGTGCTACGAAAGTCAACAGCGACTTCGAGAAAGATGCAGTAGTTTTGTCTGAATCTTTTTATAAAGAATTATGGGATCTATCAATCGCTGATCGAGTTTGTCGACTCAAAGCTCAAAAAAATGGAGGATTTTTCCAACTTATAACAGAATGATGGTTGAACTTTCAGATGTAGGTTCCGAGGAAGAAGATGAGGGAAGTAGCCTCGTTACTCGTGCCCGACTTCGGGCCACAACTCAAGCAGGATCACAAGTTGGGGCGCGTGCTGCACCGACACAGGATAGACCTAAGGATTTAAAAGAGGCCCGCCCTACTAAACGCTTGCAACTAACCATCAAGCGACGCGCCAAACCTCAGACTTCTCGAACGGAGGTGGTCGACGATACACTTGTTGGTGAGGAAGGTAATATTTCGGCTCTTGTCGTCTTTCCGGTTCTTTCCTCTACCAAGCTTTAGGCATAACAAATTCTATATTCCAGGGGGTCATGACGAAGATGCGATGATGTACGACCACCCTTCTCCTGACATAGCCTTTTTTGGAGGACCTTGCTTCGTACCACAAGCAGATGAGGCCGC
>NW_017972624.1:0-32290 GCF_001876935.1 Asparagus officinalis
CCAAGCGCCGGCGGCACCTCCTTCCCCAAGCTCCAGAGGCACTCCTTCCCCAAAGCGTCGACGCCCTCCTTCCCCAAGCGCCAGCGGCACCTCCTTCCCCAAGCGTCGGCGGTCCTCCTTCATCTTCGTATCCCAAATAAGCCACTGATCTCCGTCGATCTTATAAAATTTGTAACAAACTTAGAGAGGGGGATAGAATTGTAACAAACTTAGGAAGATTTTCTGCAAACTATGCGAAACTCATGGAGATGTTCTATAGTTTACCCAGCTCAATTAAACCTGAGACTGAAAATAGTTAAAAGTTCTAAAATAGTTAAAGTTCCCAATTTCAATCTCGCTATACTAACAGTGAAAAAATTGAATTTGACTTTCTAGTGGTGCGTTGAGAAGGGGGGAAAACTCTTTTAACTCCACATCCATGGACATCGCCAACCTCCTTTCCTCCATTGTTTACGTTACACAGACTCAGCAATTATGAAGCAAAATTCAACACCTGCGGAAATTTTAGCGCTTAAAACCAGATAAATAATAAATAATAATAATAATAATAAAAGTTTTAGGAGCTACACATTGGACGACATAAATGTCTCCGTAACTTCCATTTCAGAATTACATATTACAATCGGTATGTAAACGATATTATATACTTTGACACATGTATATTACAAGGGAAAAATGCTTCCAGCCCCTAAAAGCTAAGGAAACGTGCTTCCCACCCCCAAGACTTTGTCAACGGGTGTTTTTCCCGGCGCTTGGGGATGGAGGGCGCCACCCCTTGGGGAAGGAGGGTAGCGGGATTGGTTAGGGAAGGAGGGCAGCGTATTTTGTGGAGTAATTAGGAAAGGGAGATATTAATCAGGAGAGGTTTGTGATTTTTGCATCTAGGACCCTCGTTTTCTATAAATTTCCTCTCTCGAAAATCTGTTACTTCTATAAATAAGTGTCCAACGAATAACAACTTGACACGTGGCAACAGCGTAGGAAATTTCCTACGCTACCAGCTCACCTCCTGTTTTCTATATATATATCAAGGTTATCGATAGCGGATAGCGTCGCGTAGCGGTGAGGCGTCGCTAAGGCTATTTCGGGCTATTGCGGCAAAATAACGGTAAAAAGCGCAAAGTCAAATAGTGGTCTAATTTAGATATGTATAAATACTAAAAAAAGAAAAATTAAAGAAAAATCTAACAAATCTAAAAGTACATATTTGATGATTTAAAGAGATCCTAAACATGAAATAGACATGTAACCATCACGTAATACCGAAGATGACTGGAGGAGTTAAAAAATCGTCTTCGAGAAGAAGAGCTTAGCGGTGACAGTACTGCCCTAAGAGGAACTCACAGTGAAGGAGGTGAGAGGAAGTATCAATGTAGGTGCCAGAGGCTATGAGAGGTGGCGGGAGTATGCTGAAAATCACAGGAGACGGTGGAATGCAATGGTCAAAGGTTGAGTTTAATTTTAAAAAAATAAGCCTCAAACCGCTTTTAAATAGTAGTCAAAAAGCAAATTTCGAATGCAATCATTCACTATTTACCGTTATGACACACTATTGACCACTTTTACGAACAGACATATTTCGCAATACGTCACCGCTATTGCACGATAGCGTAGCGGGCGATAGCGCGTCGCGGGAAGGGACCGCTAACGCTATTAGTGCCGCTATTACGGGGCTATTTACCGCTATTTATAACAGTGATATATATATATATAAAGTGGGAGTTCTGAAAAAAACTTTTCTAGATGAGTTTTACTCCTAATCCTTTGCAATATTAATATTCTTATCCTAATTATAATTGGTAATCAACTAAAACTATTAAGTCAAAATTAAACTTCCGAGTTAAAGCTCTCTCCATTCACAACTAATTAATAAAAAATTAATCAAATTAGAAGTGGTTGACAACTAAAGAGTAAAAGAAGCTTAGAGGACATAACATGGTAGACATAATATGCATTGCATGTGTAAATATTAACCAATTAATTAATACCAAATTATGGAATTAATGAATTTATTAACAACAATTGATTGATTGAAATGTTTTTTGCATTAGTCCCTTACATATCTCATATTTTGAAATTAGTTCGTTAAAGCATTTAAATTATTATTAGGTAACTCAATTCTTAAGTTATTTTGAAATTAATCCTTCAAATAAATGATGTAATTAGCAATTCAAGGGACTAATTTCCCTCTAATTGCTTTTGTTTTACTTTTGATTCGAGGAGCTAAAATCAAATTAACTTAAGAATTGGAGATGCAAGAGCTATTTCAATGCTATGATGAATTAATTTCAAAATAATAAGAATTGACCAACCTAATAGTTGAATGTAGTTAGCTTTGCAAGCTTATGGAGAGAGTTTTCTTAAATGTTAATAGGTTTTTTTCTTAAATGTTGATAGGTTTTCTTATTTTATAGTCATAGGGATCAACATAGAAGATTATTTTTCATTTTCTTTTTAATTCATAAGAATTTTATGTCATCCATTACTTAGATTTGAGGCATTCAAGAAAGTGGTTGCTATATGAGTGACTAACCTTTTCGAAAGATTTGTTGCTTACACTGCTTATGATCACAACGACATATAAAATGAAACTTGAAGGTACATAAACATAAGTATTATGAAGGTTCACAGACAATATTACATCATAAAGTAAAGATTTAAAAAGAAATAAATCAAACAATCATGATATTTAACCACGTGCAATGCATGTGCATCTATATATATATATAGACACACATAATACTATATATATATATATATATATATATATATATATATATATATGAGAAAAATGGGTATGCTTGGTACCAAACACAAATTTTATTCTTTGTAGTGAGATGTCATATTCACATCTACTCATTTCAATTACCAACTACTGAACTACTCGTCAATTGATTGATCCATATAAAAAAATATTCTATAATATAAAGAAATCTGAGACAACCTCTCCTTATCATTGATCCATATCCCCTTTTTGAATCTGCAAGGAAAAATAACAGTTAAGGCAAAAAAAAAAGGAAGGAAGATACTCAAATAAATCATCCTTCCCATTCTCAAAAAACAAATTATTAATAGTAGAATATCGTTAGCATAGATCATATTAACACCGAATAAAACGTTAATTTCGTTGCAATTGAACTTTTTTTCATGCGTAAAAGATGTTACCAAATTAATGCCAAACACGAGCAGCGAAAACAAATCCCTTAAATCAAGATCAACCGAGATTTACACGTGCAATTACGGAAAATTCTCAAAAGGAAAACAAAGTTGCCAAACCCCACATAGAACAGTATAAATACCTCCTCATTCTGCGTAATGCATCCCCAACGAGAGAACAAACGAGAAGAGAGATATCAAGCAAATGGCGTTAACACCAAAACCACCATTATCAATTACAACCTTAGCAAACCTCACCATCCTCTCTCTCCTGTTCTTCTCTGGCCCTTCGCACTCGACACAACCCCTCGATAAAACCCAAGAGCAAAGGTTCGTGGATTGCTTTGGAGATCTGATACATGACCCCCTGCTCAACTTCACTATACTCCACGCCCTTGGCACCCCCTCATACGAAGAATACTTCAAAGCTCCCATAAAAAACTTGCGTTTCATCAACTCCACTTCGAACAAGCCATCATTCATCATGACACCCACGAGCTTGCAGCAAATTTCAAACGCCTTTGTTTGCGCCAGAAATGCTAGCTTTCACATTCGTGCACGCAGCGGGGGCCACGACTATGAAGGCCTATCCTATATCTCACAAAGCTCGAACCCCTACATTCTGATTGATTTGAACAGCAGTAGCATTGTGATAGACATAGAGAAAGGCAATGCAATGGTCCAATCAGGCGCGACCATTGGCGAGCTCTACTATGAGATTGCTCAGAAGAGCAACACCACTGCCTTTCCAGCTGGAATTTGCCCGACGATTGGTGTTGGAGGACACTTCATCGGTGGAGGTATCGGTGCACTGATGAGGAAGTATGGAGTCTCTGCTGATAACATTGAGGATGTTAGGGTGGTTAGGCCTGATGGTGCTCTCGTTGGCAGAATCAATATGGGGGAAGATCATTTCTGGGCTATAAGAGGGGGAGGATCAAACTTTGGCATCATCACAGCTTTCCAGATTAGATTGGTAAGTGTACCTCCAATAGTGACCACCTTTGCAATTACCAAGACTCTAGAGCAGGGAGCAGCCAGACTCGTGGAGAGATGGCAGCATGTCGCGCCAAAGCTTGATGACGATGCTTTCATTAGGATTATTGCATTGGCTGCGGATGACAAGGAATCAAACGAGAAGCGCACAATTAACGCCACGTTCCAGTGCTTGTTTCTCGGTGGTGCGAGCAAGCTTGTAGCTATAATGGATGAGAAGTTCCCTGAGCTAGGAGTCAAGCCTGAGGATTGCGAAGAGATGAGTTGGATACAATCTGTTCTTGACTTTGCAGGATATGGCAAGAACGCGTCCCTGGAGATCTTGAAGTCAAGGAAGCCACAGTTCGAGGGATCATACAAGGGGAAATCGGATTTTGTGAAGGAACCAATATCGGAGAAAGGATGGAATGAGATATGGAGGTTTATGATGGAAGGGAAGGATGAGCCAGTGGTGATGATAATGGATCCTTGGGGTGGAAAGTTGGATGAAATAGATGAAGGTGATATTGCATTTCCCCATAGGAAAGGGAATTTGTATAACATACAATATTTTATGAGATGGCCTGAGAAGGATGAGCAGGTTGCTAAAAGGCACTTGGATTGGATGAGGAAATTCTATGAACTCATGACCCCTTATGTTTCTAAGAGTCCTAGAGCTGCTTATCTCAACTACAAGGATTTGGACTTGGGCTGGAATAAAGAGACGTCGACAAACTACTCCGACGCTAGCGTTTGGGGAGAGAAGTACTTTCTGAATAACTACAAGAAATTGGCCTATGTGAAGGGAAAAGTTGATCCTTATAGCATAATGTGGGATGAGCAGAGCATTCATCCTCTCCTTTGAGCTTAATTAGATGAGATTATATTAATGATGCATTGTGCTTCCTTTCTTACAAATTGCAGGTTTGGTTTAATGTTGTTGGGAATTTACGCCGAAACCCCTACGACAGCAGAAACGCAGTATAGAGAAAATACACCAAGATTTAACGAGGTTCGGCAACTGCCTACGTCCTCGGGAGCCACACTTAAGATCTCTCAATAAATACAAAGCAAGAGCAGATCTCAAACTTGAGATCTCTCAATAAATACTAATTAATACTGTAGCTACAGTATTAATCTCTCTCTCTCAAATACCCCTATTTAATTCTCTCTTAAATAGAGAATATTCCCCCACAATATTCTTTCTCTTTTATTTCCTCTTAAAAATCCCCCTCAAATCACTGTTGAGAGTTAAGAGCTGGAGAAAGAGACAGAGAGAGAGAGAGAGCGCGCAGAGGAGAAAATCGGCTCTGGAAGAAGGAAGAGGCGCCGCCAAAAGATCGCGAGAAAAAGACAACAATCTCGTGCCTTGGGGTTTCCCTTTTTATAGGGAAACCCTAGCTGAGCTGTCGACAGGCTGTCGACAGCCTGGGAAGTTTGCCAGCAGCGCTCGAGCTCGCCTGTCACGAGCTCGCCTGCTTGGAATCGCCTGCACTAGTTCACCTGGCAGATCCTCTCGCGCTCGAGCTCGCCTGCGCCAACTCGAACTCGCCTGCGCTGCATCCTCGATTTCGCCTACAAAGGGGGTCGCCTCGCCTACGCTCGCTGGAGCTCCTCGCCTGCTCGACCTCGCCTAACCTCGTCGAGCTCGCCTGCAGCTCACATCTGCCCCAAACTCGCCTGCTTCAAGGTTTGGATCCACACTCAAACTAACACATGTTGCCTACTTGTGTGGATTCAGTTTCATGATACCTTATAGATATAACAGTATATACACGCCCTCGCTATAAACTCGAAAGCCAATGCATTCCGTTGAGATTTACAGTCAACTAATAATAAAATTCCCTTTCTCTCCTTTCACTCATTATCATTCTTTATGTTGTTTTCCTTCTTATGCATCACAAATTATGCTAAGGTGCCAATAGATAGTTTTGCACTAGATGTCAACCTCGTTATCAGAAGAGGCTTATCTGCAAGTCCAGAAAGGAAAAGGAACATCAGGAGATGACAGATATCTAGCTAAGATTATGGCCAAACCTGTTACTCTACAATCATTCAAGCATCCAGCCAGAGCACCTGACCATACAAACCAATGCTCTGTGCTCCTAATTTCCAGTTTCCAGAAACAGTGGAAAATCATGGATACAGAAAGCTGCTCGAGCTATCCAAGAGTCTGTCTATTATGACTTTGGCATATACTAAAAGAATATAGAATAATTTACAAAATACATCCGAGTACATTAAGGGACTGTTTGTTTCTATGTATTTTGCATCATTGCATTAAAAAATGGGACCCATAAGTTAAAAATCATGGTCTTTTTTTAGCAAATATAGTGTTTATTTATTATTTAAACAATAAATTACTAAATACACAGATTTGGGATTGCCGCATAGGATAAATGCATCAAGAATAATTCCCTAAAAATATGCTAATTTCAACCGGATTTGTGGATTTAGTTATATATCCTCAACAAAATCATGTACAACCAACCAAAATATAACTGAATATTATCCCTCGTGCAAATCCTATTTGGTATCCATCACAAACAAAACACGATTTTAATTATGGGTTTTTCAAAGTCCACTACATCCATCAATATTAACCCACAAACCAAAGAGCCCCTAAGAAATCTACTTCTTTATTACTAAAGGAGAACAACATAAAAGCTAAAATGAACAGTAAGTTTTCTAATTTTCCACCTATTTTCTCCTCAATTCCCCGTAACTATCCATTGTTGAGTTAATTAACCGCAACCGTCCAAACTCCCCACGTTTCAGAACCAAAACCACCCCATCCACACCTCATACCGCCCCCACGTTCTCTCTCTCCCTCCCTCTCTCTCTCTCTCTCTTCCTCTTCACCCCCCCCACTCCTGCTCCCTCATTTAATCAGAACATCGAAATTTTTTAGGCGACGAACATCGGAATGATGAAACCACCCCATCCACACCTCATACCGCCCCCACGTTCTCTCTCTCCCTCCCTCTCTCTCTCTCTCTCTCTTCCTCTTCACCCCCCCACTCCTGCTCCCTCATTTAATCAGAACATCGAAATTTTTTAGGCGACGAACATCGGAATGATGGGCGGGGCATACTTCAATCGTTTAGGCTTGAATCGATGTCGACGCCAGTGAGGAAAAGACTGATGAGGGATTTCAAGAGGTTGCAGAATGATCCGCCGGTGGGATTAGTGGAACCCCGCAGGATAACAACATCATGTTGTGGAACGCCGTGATCTTTGGATAATTTTACATTTGATGTCGAATCCTTGGTTTGATTTTAGATTTTTAGGGTTTTCTGATGAACTTTGGGTTTTGATTTGCAAGCCTGATGATACTCTGTGGGATGGAGGTGAGTTGTTGTTTTTTTCTTTTTACCATATTGTTCTTTAGCTTTTTAAGTTTGTTGTTTTTCAGGGTCTGACGTTGAATTAGTTTCTATGCGATCAAATTTTTTGAGTTGAAGATGAATTTTCTCTTAATTAGTTAGTATTTAAAAAAAAGTCAGAATATTGGATTTATTTTGGGGGTGATTGATTGAAGCACTGTAGATTGATGCATTTGCAGACATAAAGATTACCCAAAACTAATTATATTTGTAGATTGATGCATTTGCATAGATTAAAATTACCCAAAACTAATTATATTTGCAGACATTGTAGATTGATGCATTTGCAGAATATTTGTTGTTTTTTTCCCTTTTTACAACCTACGATTCTCTCTTCCTCTCTCAATCTTCAGAAAAAGATTCAATGGCATCCTCCTTCATCTTCAATGGCATCCTTCAAACTTTTAAGGGTTTACTTATTTTGTTGATTACAGCCAAATCCGAGAAGCAATCAAGAGCAAGATCAACTCCTCCTTCATCTTCAATGGCATCCTCCGCCTCCTCTGCTCCGCCACCGCCATCGCCACCTCTGTCCGGCAGCGAAGATAGTTTCCTTTACAGCTACAACAATTATAAGAGACAGAAGGTAATCACGTCTTGACAAAATACTCTAATATACAATACTGGTGCATAAATAAACTGGCGCTTTCCTGTTACATGAGATGAAGGTTGTTCATTCTTCTTCACATTTAAATTATGCTTATGACGTGCTAGCTTTCTCTATTTTCTTTTACCCTCTGAGTGTGAAGAACAAATAGCAAATTAGCTATCACATTTAATTGTGACATATTGGTTTGCTTTACTAAATTGTATGTATTCTAATGCAGATCAAAATGGAAGTTACCTTCCCCTGAAATCAAAGTAAAGCTTTTGATCTTGCATTTTTTTTTTCATCTTGAAAACATTTTACTTTATTCTGATTTATGTTCCTTTTCTTTTCAGCGGAAAGAGTAAAGGTGGTTTTATAATCATTTGAACAGTTAATGTTAACAAGTTCTAGATGGAGAAGCAGCGGAAAGAGTAAAGGTGGTTTTATAATCATTTGAACAGTTAATGTTAACAAGTTCTAGATGGAGAAGCGGATCTATCTTGATGTTCTACTTATTTGTAGCATAGAACTTATTGCTTCTTATTTAAGCAGGACTTTCAGGAGGATGCCGTGCATGGAGAATGCTCATTTTACAGTTGACATTGTCAGAGAGTCTGATGGCAGTGGATATGCCATCTTCTAGACTGGTGATTGAGTGGCGACATGAGCGAGTGGTGGCAAGAATTTTACCTATTCCTAAATAGGAACAAACCATGACAGGTATTTGAGTTAGATTTGAATTGAGATTTGAACATAGCTTTTCAATATTTAACAAGATTTGCGTCTTCTTTTTTTATCTTTTTTCGCTTTAAAATTGAGACTCATGTTTTTATCTAGCGAATAAGTTATACAATTCTATATGGATATTTGAGTTATTTGAGTTTTGCATATTATATTACATGCTATATTGATAAACAATTCTATATGGAAGTTAAGATTTCATTTGTAAGCTTGTGAAGTGAGGCCTTTACTTTTCATTTATCAGGTTGACCTTCGCGGGGATCTGTTTGGAATGTTAAATGCACATCCATTAGCACCTCCAGTTTCACTTCATCATTTAGATACCGTGGATCCATTATACCCTGGAAAGAACCGCTTGGAAGGTTTAAAGCATCTATTTGAAGCAATAGATGCAGATCCAGGAATGGTTTTCCAACAAATTATTTGTTATGATAACTCAAACTTGCTTACAGTTTCAGTTTCTTGGGGATATGCGGTTCAGGTATAAAGGCAATTTACTTCTTCCAGACCTCTTGCCTTTGCAAAGGACATTCACCCCATGGAGGAGAAGACATTATTCTACTTCTGATATATTATATATGTTTAATCCAAGGGAATTTCCCCGGGATCCATGTAAAAGACCGGCTGTTTTCCTTCTTGATAAGGTGCTTTGTTCCAAATTTCCAATAATAGGGTTGAGAGTAGTTATAAGAGAAATATCTCTGGAAATTGTCAGCAAACTAAGGGTCCATCAAAGTATTTACAGAAGATTAGTGTCTCCTCAATTCCCCGTAACTATCCATTGTTGAGTTAATTAACCGCAACCGTCCAAACTCCCCACGTTTCAGAACCAAAACCACCCCATCCACACCTCAT
Organism: Asparagus officinalis; assembly: GCF_001876935.1. NCBI lineage: Eukaryota > Viridiplantae > Streptophyta > Magnoliopsida > Asparagales > Asparagaceae > Asparagus > Asparagus officinalis. The sequence continues at coordinate 9,703 of NW_017972624.1, forward strand.
ACCGCCCCCACGTTCTCTCTCTCTCTCCCCTGCTCCCTCATTTAATCAGAACATCGAAATTTTTTAGGCGACGAACATCGGAATGATGGGCGGGGCATACTTCAATCGTTTAGGCTTGAATCGATGTCGACGCCAGTGAGGAAAAGACTGATGAGGGATTTCAAGAGGTTGCAGAATGATCCGCCGGTGGGAATTAGTGGAGCCCCGCAGGATAACAACATCATGTTGTGGAACGTCGTGATCTTTGGATAATTTTACATTTGATGTCGAATCCTTGGTTTGATTTTAGATTTTTAGGGTTTTCTGATGAACTTTGGGTTTTGATTTGCAAGCCTGATGATACTCTGTGGGATGGAGGTGAGTTGTTGTTTTTTTCTTTTTACCATATTGTTCTTTAGCTTTTTAAGTTTGTTGTTTTTCAGGGTCTGACGTTGAATTAGTTTCTATGCGATCAAATTTTTTGAGTTGAAGATGAATTTTCTCTTAATTATTTAGTATTTAAAAAAAAGTCAGAATATTGGATTTATTTTGGGGGTGATTGATTGAAGCACTGTAGATTGATGCATTTGCAGACATAAAGATTACCCAAAACTAATTATATTTGTAGATTGATGCATTTGCATAGATTAAAATTACCCAAAACTAATTATATTTGCAGACATTGTAGATTGATGCATTTGCAGAATATTTGTTGTTTTTTTCCCTTTTTACAACCTACGATTCTCTCTTCCTCTCTCAATCTTCAGAAAAAGATTCAATGGCATCCTCCTTCATCTTCAATGGCATCCTTCAAACTTTTAAGGGTTTACTTATTTTGTTGATTACAGCCAAATCCGAGAAGCAATCAAGAGCAAGATCAACTCCTCCTTCATCTTCAATGGCATCCTCCGCCTCCTCTGCTCCGCCACCGCCATCGCCACCTCTGTCCGGCAACGAAGATAGTTTCCTTTACAGCTACAACAATTATAAGAGACAGAAGGTAATCATGTCTTGACAAAATACTCTAATATACAATGCTGGTGCATAAATAAACTGGCGCTTTCCTGTTACATGAGATGAAGGTTGTTCATTCTTCTTCACATTTAAATTATGCTTATGACGTGCTAGCTTTCTCTATTTTCTTTTACCCTCTGAGTGTGAAGAACAAATAGCAAATTAGCTATCACATTTAATTGTGACATATTGGTTTGCTTTACTAAATTGTATGTATTCTAATGCAGATCAAAATGGAAGTTACCTTCCCCTGAAATCAAAGTAAAGCTTTTGATCTTGCATTTTTTTTTCATCTTGAAAACATTTTACTTTATTTTGATTTATGTTCCTTTTTTTTTTTTAGCGGAAAGAGTAAAGGTGGTTTTATAATCATTTGAACAGTTAATGTTAACAAGTTCTAGATGGAGAAGCGGATCTATCTTGATGTTCTACTTATTTGCAGCATAGAACTTCTTGCTTCTTATTTAAGCAGGACTTTCAGGAGGATGCCGTGCATGGAGAATGCTCATTTTACAGTTGACATTGTCAGAGAGTCTGATGGCAGTGGATATGCCATCTTCTAGACTGGTGATTGAGTGGCGACATGAGCGAGTGGTGGCAAGAATTTTACCTATTCCTAAATAGGAACAAACCATGACAGGTATTTGAGTTAGATTTGAATTGAGATTTGAACATAGCTTTTCAATATTTAACAGGATTTGCGTCTTCTTTTTTTATCTTTTTTTCGCTTTAAAATTGAGACTCATGTTTTTATCTAGCAAATAAGTTATACAATTCTATATGGATATTTGAGTTATTTGAGTTTTGCATATTATATTACATGCTATATTGATAAACAATTCTATATGGAAGTTAAGATTTCATTTGTAAGCTTGTGAAGTGAGGCCTTTACTTTTCATTTATCAGGTTGACCTTCGCGGGGATCTGTTTGGAATGTTAAATGCACATCCATTAGCACCTCCAGTTTCACTTCATCATTTAGATACCGTGGATCCATTATACCCTGGAAAGAACCGCTTGGAAGGTTTAAAGCATCTATTTGAAGCAATAGATGCAGATCCAGGAATGGTTTTCCAACAAATTATTTGTTATGATAACTCAAACTTGCTTACAGTTTCAGTTTCTTGGGGATATGCGGTTCAGGTATAAAGGCAATTTACTTCTTCCAGACCTCTTGCCTTTGCAAAGGACATTCACCCCATGGAGGAGAAGACATTATTCTACTTCTGATATATTATATATGTTTAATCCAAGGGAATTTCCCCGGGATCCATGTAAAAGACCGGCTGTTTTCCTTCTTGATAAGGTGCTTTGTTCCAAATTTCCAATAATAGGGTTGAGAGTAGTTATAAGAGAAATATCTCTGGAAATTGTCAGCAAACTAAGGGTCCATCAAAGTATTTACAGAAGATTAGTGTCTCCTCAGATAATGATATATAAAACACCTTAATTATTTCTATGTATCTGAATATCAATTTATTTTTTGGTTTACTGGCACTATCTTTTTGTTTCATTGGAAAACGCAATATTATTTTCTTTTATATCCTCATTATCATATTTCCTTTTTACAATTTTGTCATTGTTTAATGCTACCTGAGTCAATGCCTACATATCACCCATGGTGTGGAGAGTCACCACCTCTATCTCGCCCTAACCCGATTCTCGAGTTGTTGTGGAACCTTAACCTTTACGCACCTTTATCTACTTCCTCCATAAAGATCCTATCACAAGGTACTCATACTTTCTCTTCTTCAGACTATCTTCACGTTTTCATATGATTTTGAAAATGATGAAATTTGGTCTAAATTGATATGGTGACAAATGAGTTGGATAATTTACATGATTCTAATAACGCTATTGAGGATGATTAAAGCTTGAAATAGTAGCAGGATCCACTAAATTCCATGTGGTAGGATGCTTAAGGATTCTCAGAGTAGAAAATTATAAATACATGACCATAAATCTTTTTTATTAATTCTAAAAGATTTATTAAACTAAAGTTCTTAGACAGTCACATAAAGTAAATGAATAGATCACCCTTTTCAGATCGATTAAGATATATGCCCATGTACCGCATCTTCTTAATCGTCATCATAGACATTAAGCACATGTTTAAGATCACTATCCGAACACATCTGAAAGCATACATTTATTCGCTAAAAGAGTTTTGTACTTATTGTTCTAATTTATTTTGTTAACAATGAACTGTTCACACTAAAATATGAAGGAGTGCTCTCTAAAATGAGGTCCTTCTAGAGATATAAATGTATTTCTGGAGCTATGGATGTGCATGAGTTGAAATAAAATATTATCAAGAGTGTGTGAGGTGAATAAATAACTCAAGGCATAAAAATGAGATCACATGTTATTTCTTTTTTTTTTTAATTTGGTTCTTAGAGGCGTGGCGTCTTAAACTGATCAAATTGGACTCGATTTCTCTTCTTCTAGCTGCAATTTGACTTTAGTGTGATACATTGACTTTACGTTTCAAAGTGTAAGCTAAAATATTGTGTATTGTAGTAGGATGGAGCTGCTCGGATCCATTATTATTTAATACTACAGAGTGATTTGAGTTAAATATTGAGAATGACTGCTTATCCTTTATCTCTGTAGAGTTATTATGACCTATCTGCTTGACAAAGATTTTTTTTTGTTCCGTTTTAGATGTTTCCCTCCCTTTTTTTTGCTACCATGCATCTCTAACGTATTGTATATGCCGATTGATCATGCATCATTCTAGACTTTTCATGGAAATTGGTGCCCAAAATCCACCAAGTAGATAGCACCTTCAAGAAGAAGGTTGGGATAATTAAAACTGAAAATGCATTTAGTAGCGAGTTGATTGCTTATAAGTTGAAGAAATAGGTGATTATAGATGAAAATGTCTGACGATGTTTGATAGCCTGAATAATTTCAGAAATGATGGTATCATTTTTTGTCGATCCTCCAATGATCACATATTGTCTTTGAACCAAGAGGCTAAATATATTTCAGATTGTTCAATCATGAAGCAAGCTCCAGTTTTTATCATTTATGAATTTCTTTACCTTGCTTGGTTTAAATGAACATTATATTCTATTTTTGTCCTTTTCAGTTAGTCGTCTAAATGGAGACGTATTCTTCTTTAACTCACAAGTACTAATAAATATTGTTCTCTGATCACACCAATGAACACTATTATTTTAAATGCTCAAATTTTATTGATACGAGTGAATGTTGTTATTAGCTATGTTGCATTCTTTGGTGTTTCTAAACTAATTTCCTCAACTCAAATTGTAAAATTTGTTGAGGAAAAATTTCTTATTGATGTTAGATTTCTGTATGTTATATTTCAAAAGCTATTTATTATGCTGCTTTCAAATATTTTAGATATGCTTCTATTCAAGCTGTAAAGGTTGTTGAAGAAAAAAATTCTTATTGATGTTTGATTTATGTACATTTTATTTTGAATGTTATTTATTATATTGCTTTCAAATATTAGGAGATGTAGTAATTGTGAGGAACTATTATTAGATTATTACATATGTATGTGTGTGCGCGTGCGAGTATTTGTGTTTATCGCTTACATTTACCATGTACATAAATAAGAGAACGGGGAAATAATGAAATTTCCATTAAAAGATGGATTGAATAAAATACTTAAGGTAAAATAACATATATAATAATAAAATATATTATTATAATAAATTTGTGTTTATTAATTATTCGGTTTACTTCCACCACTATATTTCATATCTAAAACAGAATATTTTATTTTTTTAAACATGTTTAATATTTGCAGTTTTTTTAGAAACCGTGCTTTGTACGGGTCTAAATACTAGTAAAATGAAAGGGAAAAGATATAAAACGTGATGGATACAACAAATGCCAGAAAAATATAAGCTTACCTTATTGGGAAACAGAAGAGAATAGGAGCAAGATATATAGAAAGCTAAAAGCGTGCCAACCACAATATCCATTTCTTTGAAGAATGCTATACTCACTCTCCAAGTCACATAAAGCTCAAAGGCAGAAAAGGATTCTGAATTCTCAACAATGAAAAGCAATCTGCAAAGGATTGGTACAGCATAAATCTATATGCAGTCAAATAAAAAGTTTCAAAAGCATGGCAAATTGTGACATTGATAGTGAAGGAGAATTAATGTATAGATCTTAGAAGCATAACTTTTAGATTTATCTCATTACCTGGAATACAAAAGAGGATGCAAGCGCATGAAATAGATAATGGAAGAGAAGAAGAAAAAAGAAAAACTTTTCTGAAGTATGAAATTAGCATAATTTATAGGACTGTACAGAAGGCTTGCAAAGCCAGGTGATTCTACATATCCTCAATGAATTTACCACATGAATTAAACATATTTAACTAACCTCATCCAAAATTTACCGCATGGAGTAAACATATCAACTACACTCATCTTTTTGAGGCAAGTAACTTAAAAGACTGACTGTTTCATAACAGAAATGTCAGAAATTTGAGAACAAAATAATACCATCTCGGTTCTTGGTTGACATTTGACCCTTACTAGATGTACCTGTACCTTGACCTCGATAAACAAAAGATATACTCTAAATTACAAAACCTAACTCAACCACCGTTGTGAAACACTAAACAAAATTGACACAACATCTAAAAATTATCTCCATGAAGTTGTGACTGAGGCCATGTGGAAAGCCAGAGCAAGCTAATCCAGTAATCCTTAGGCAACACTATCTCCACGTCTGCAACCCAAGTAAACAATCAATGCTTTTGAAATCACAGTCAATATCATTATCGTTCGGAAAGATGCCTCCTTATAAAACACTGATCAAATTCAGTTCAAAGGAGACTGGCATCAATCACATCAAGCACAATGTCCAGTAACTTCCAAAGGCACAATAATTCCACTTCAGGAAACCTATAAGTGATGAACTGATGATGATTCTCTCAAGTACAGATCTGAATCTTCACAAATCATTACTAAGAGCAGTAAAAGCAGAATTGTTGCTCCCGCTCAACTTGGAAAACAACTTCTTATTTAATTTAACATGAATAGATCAACTTGTATCCAGTGTGAATTCATATTCATCAACGACCTCTCTAAAACTTAATGGAATAAGATTTAATTGTTGTCAATGACACTCTGCAGCTTGGATTGACAATACTTGCAATATAATTGTAGGCGTCTAAAAATACCTATAGGTGTCCGCACACAGCTCGAGACAAAGAGAATGCGATGAACGCCATTATCCAAGTCGAAGGGGATTATCCGAGTCAAAGAGGATCATCTGACGCCGACAAGCGCATGCAGCGAATCGACGAAACGTTGATGTCATGGCGACGAACCACCAGAACGGCCAACACTAGGTGGCCCGTGTGCTCACCGGCCACCACCAAGTGGCCCACACGCTAATCAGCCACCAAAATGACAAACCAAGTGGTCCGCGTGTTCACCGGCCACCTCCAACTTAATGAAATGTATGATGCGAATTGGTGAAGCATACGAGTCAACGTGATACACAAAATGACAAAACAACTCAGCTAGTAGTTGTGTTTCGCCCAAAAGGGGGCGAAACACCATGTGTGACTCGCACACACCATGTGTAGATCGGCCATAAAAAGTTGTAGGCCTCTTCTCCAGCTTTCCAACGTATCTTGAATCACCTCATTCCGAGATCGTACGAGAGAGTTAGAGCCAAAATAACCGAGATGGTACGAACTGGCTCGGCCAAGGCCGAGCCATCAATTGGTGGCTCGGACCAGGCCGATCCACCATTTAGTGGCTCGTCTATTGGAATTTGTAGGTATTTTTGTCAATTTTTTAACGCATATTGAATCACCTCATTCCGAGATCGGACGAGAGAGTTAGAGCCAAAATACCCGAGATGGTACGAACTGGCTCGTAAGGCTGCGAGCCACCATTTGGTGGATCACACAAAGAAGTGGTATTTTGACCATGATTCAATTTGATTCTGAAGAAACTTAAAAGATAAAAGTTGTAGGTCTCTTCATAATATTTCCAACGCATCTTTAATCACCTTATTCCGAGATCGAATGAGAGAGTTAGAGCTAAAATACCCAAGGTGGTACGAACTAGCTCGGCCAAGGCCGAGCCACCAATTGGTGTCTCGCACAGAGAAGTGATATTTCGACCATGATATGATTTGATTCTGAAGAAACTCAAAAGATAAAAGTTATAAGTCTCTTCATCATCTTTCTAAAACATTTTAAATCACCTCATTCCGAGATCAGATGAGAGAGTTAGAGCTAAAATACCCGAGATGGTACGAACTGGCTCGGCCAAGGCCGAGCCACTAATTGGTGTCTCGCATAGAGAAGTAACATTTTGACCATGATTCAATTTGATTCTGAAGAAACTAAAAAAATAAAAGTTGTAGGTCTCTTCTCCAGTTTTCCAACGCATCTTGAATAACCCCATTCCAAGATCGGACGAGATAGTTAGAGCTAAAATACCCGAGAAGGTACGAACTGGCTCGGCCAAGGCCGAGCCACCAATTGGTGGCTCGCACAAAAAAATAATATTTTGACCATGATGAGATTTGATTCTTAAGAAACTCAAAAGATAAAAGTTGTAGGCCTCTTCATCATCTTTCTGACACATCTTGAATCACCTCATTCCGAGATCGGATGAGAGAGTTATAGCTAAAATACCCGAGATGGTACGAACTGGCTCGGCCAAGGCCGAGCCACCAATTGGTGTCTTGCACAGAGAAGTAATATTTCGACCATGATGTGATTTGATTATGAAGAAACTTAAAAGATAAAAGTTGTAGATCTCTTCTCCATATTTCCAACACATCTTGAATCATCTCATTCCGAGATCGTACGAGAGAGTTAGAGCTAAAATACCCGATGTGGTACGAACTGGCTCGGCCAAGGCCGAGCCACCAATTGGTGACTCGCACAAAGAAGTGATATTTCGATCATGATATAATTTGATTCTGAAGAAACTCAAAACAAACAAGTTATAGATCTCTTCGTCAGCTTTCCAATTCATCTTGAATCACCTCATTCCGTGATCAGACGAAAGAATTAGAGTAAAAATACCTGAGGTGGTACGAACTGACTCGGCCAAGGCCGAGCCACCAAACGGCGGTTCGGCCAGATTCAATCCTAAAACGTGTTTTTTCAGTTTCGACGGGTTTTCATGAGATTTCTTTGGTTCATGAGTGTCCTAATTGATTGGATATCATCTCTGAACGTAGTTACACGGTTATCAACTGAAGATAAGACGGAATCCATCGTTCTTATCTAAAAAAGCCCAACCGAAGCCTATAAATACAGGCCTAAGGGCTTATTTCAGGGGGGGATATCAAGAGGGTGAAACACTGCCGAATTGGAGAGTGGAGCCACGAATTTACAGCAAGGGTTAGCAGATCTTGGCGATCTCCTGTGCATAAAGAGTGGAGTTCGAGAGATCCGAGACTCGTCCCCTATTCCTCCGGATTTAAGCTTAGTCTTAAATCTCGAGAAGAACCGTGATCTCGCTTGGTCGAGATCATCGCTGTAGCGATTACTTTCTTCGTGAAGTGGGAGCTTTGATCATTTATCTGTCAACCGGATCTGATCCGCGGCGGTCCACGGGTATTAACGTCCCCGGCACAGGTAAAGTTCCCACGCAAGCAGCGGGTGATAAACGTTCGTTGCGCTGTTTGACAAGAGTCGTATCTTTTGTATTTTCATTGTATAAGGAGATCTTATAAAAAGATCAACTTTTTATTTGAGTTTATTGTAAACAATTAAAGTTGTAATAGATTCAATCACAATGAAAACAACGATTTTTGACCCAAACAATAATTGATAAAGCTTTTACCCCAGATATTTATGTTAAGTTGTATGCATTCTTTTTAACCATTCCCTTTAAGGGTCACCCCCTTTAGTACATTAACAACAAGCAAACGCCTACTTACTGCCAACATGTTGATAGGTCTACCATAGTAGGGCTGGAAACTGGGCTGGAGGCTAGGCCGGTTTCTACTCATCATCATCTACGTCAATTGTAACATCATGTTGGATCTGGATTTCTCGTGCTATTGTCTTTTCTTGGGCTCATTCATTTTTTATCTTCCCATCTAACTTTACAAGTAATTTAAATAAGAATAAATGTTAATAAGAACAAATGTTAATTATATATATGATACTTTTTTTGTGTTTCTAATTCATTACTTAAGTTAGGATCATCTTAATTATCTCTCTTGATCGTATGTTTGTTGGCTTCGTTGCATATAGTGAAGCCATCTTTATAGTCTTTACTTTTTTTTCTGAATGAAAGCAAGTTCCAAACATCTCATGGTTGAATTTATCTCTCACGTTATGTTAGCCTGTATCTACAAGTTCATCCTTGCATTCTCGCTTTCTAGGTAGCCTCCATCACGTATAAACTATTTTTTAATCGTGTTGCATTATAATATATAAAACGTCGTTGACCTTTATTGGTCATATGAACCATACTTAAATAATTACTTGATATATTCTCATAAAAGTAATTAAAATAATGGTTAAAAATTAAGGTCACGTATAAACTATTTTTTAATCGTGTTGCATTATAATATATAAAACGTCGTTGACCTTTATTGGTCATATGAACCATACTTAAATAATTACTTGATATATTCTCATAAAAGTAATTAAAATAATGGTTAAAAATTAAGGCCTAATTAAAAACCAAACCGTTAATTTTACTAAACATGACTTCAACTCACTTTTAAGTACGTAATCTGGGCAGTTTGGACCCAGCCCGAAACACGTTGGGCTGAGCTTCCAAGTAGGATTTGGGCAGCTCCAAAATCCAAAATCAAAGAGCCAAGACTGGCCTAGAAAAAGCTCAGGCCCGGCATGTCGAGCTTCCAATCCAGGTTTGGGCAGCTCCCAAAAAAGCCTGGTTTAATGAACGTGGGTCGTGGCCATGTCTGACTTAAAGTAGTATAAGATGGAATTTAATAAGCATACATTGTGTTGTATTCGTAATTTTTAAATAGGTCTGGGAAACATATTCCAGAAATCTCCTCAAAAACCTTTCTCTTTGCCCATGATTTTTGACAACCCAAAAAATTGACATGATGGACACTATTCAACTACTCACATCCGCGTAAACAAACAAAGAATATGCTCTACAGATTTGTGATCTGATACGATTTTGTTAAGAGGCTCACTTTTAGGCAAAATTCATTAAATTCCTTGTGGAATCAAAGTAACCAGGCAACCCCTTAGGAAAAAAACTATTTTACTTATTGGAAAAATTTATAATCAAAATCAATGTGATTACAGTTTGTAGTTATTTTAAGGGTAAATTTACAAAAAAACCTTAAGTCTGAGCATTTCTCTGATAGTCGTCCTCAACTTTTAAATTTCATAAAATCCTCCTTCAGTTTTGGGTTTCTCAGTAAACCCACTTCAAGTTTTAACATTTAAAAAAAACCCTAAAAGTATGAACCACAATTTCTCCCAAAAAAATACCCCTCATCTATCAAATATCTAACTATAGAACCAAATATTTTACTCAAAGAGAAAAGCTATCGTGAATATGTTTAAAAAACTTTTACTAAAATTGTGATTAATGTAAAAACGTAGGGTTTTTTTATAAAAAATTAGCTAGTGAGAATCAATGGATGTCTTTTAGTTTTGAGGTTGTTTCGTTAAATGTTTTAAAAGATTCCAACATTATTATTTTTCTGTTTCAATGAGAATAAAAGTTAATCTCGCAAAAAAATTTATTTTTCAAATTTATTAAATGATGTTAGAAATATCTGATGTGAATAACTGTTTTTAAAATCTCATGTTTTTTCTATAAATCTTCGATTTTGAGGGTTTTTTTTGTTTTTTTAAAACTTTAGGTTGCTTTATACAAATTACAAACTATTTATGAGTCGGTGTATTATTATTGAGGGTTTGAAATTCTCATGATTTTTCATGAATTTTTAATATTTAAGGTGTTGTTTACAATTTTTAAAATTTTTAGGATGCTTTATACAAATTACAAACTACTTATGGGTCTTTTCTGATCAAATTGATTTATACTGCTAATTAATGCCTTCAGTTCCTAGCAGAGTTCTCATTGCAGAGGCTACATTAGACTCTTTAGGAACCAACACTTGTTTGCTTATAGTTTATAAGGTGTGTAGTTTTAAGCTTAACAATTCCGTAAAGAATTTCCTACTGTCATTTTGACACATTAATTAAGGACGCAAGTAGTAAATATGAAAGCATTGATGAAGGAAAAGAAGAAAAAAAAATTTGTCCTTGTTAATAAGTATTGACATCCTTGTATTTATTACTTTAAAATCACAGAATGTTGGATCGATTGAAATAGTTTAACAAAATAAATCATCATAGCAAATAAATTATTAAAGTCATAATCTTGATTCGAATAGAGGATGCATAGACAAAATTCAATCACTAACAAAAAAAAAGAAAATTTTATTAATCTTTGAAGAACCTTTCTATTTACAGCGAAGGAATAATTTTAAGCAATGAAGATGACAACAACAACAACAAAAAGAAAATAGAAACTATTATAAAAAATTAAAAAAGAAAAATAATGTAAAACAATAAAGAGACATGCTTGTTGAAGAAGATTAAAGTACTATCCAAATTATGTAGTTCTTGATTAATACATATATGTAAGTATGAGATGTTACATGTGAGAGGATAATCTATCTACCCTTTAAAAGAGGAAGTTCTAGAAAAACTTTCTCTACCCCAAATTACCCTTCACCTATTATAAATATAACAAAGTTATCCTAATCTTTTATTTCATGAACTTAACAAACGTATTTTTTTTAATTACTCAGAAATCAGAAGATGTAAAGCCCTAAATCTTCGTTATTCCCTTCTCTGTTTCATCCGTTAGGAATTTCCTCCGACAACGCAGTATTAGCCTCATCATCCACAAACCTTCTCTTCGATCTTCTCCTCAACTATCAGATTTTAGGCATCAGGAAGGATCAGGAGAAATTAAGAAATCTCAGAAGTCGCAAGTTACTTGAAGAATTCCTCCGCTCCCCCTCGATTATAGCCTTTCTCTACGTCGGGTACACTATCGGCCTCTCTTCTCTCTCCCCCTAATCCCTTAATTAGTTTCTGATCAACCCCCCCTAATCAACTTGAGAGAGCTGGAGGAATGATGGCGGTGATAGATATTTACTGTCTTTTTAATCGTGCCAGAGGGACGTGTATGTATGCTTTAAATTTGTCAATCTATTTTTTATTCTTTTAGTTTGCTTAATCCTTCTTCCTGCTGTTACAGAATTGATTTCACCTAAAGATCTTTTGCAAGCTTGTGCTCTTTGGGAGAAAATTGATGTGTATGCACGAACGAACTCTCAACCCTTTTCAGATTCAGCTACTATTTTTCGGCTGACACTAAGAAGATAATGCCAATTGTTATGAATCTTCAAATGTGTTTGCTGCAATTAACCAACTTTGGTTTATTTGATTATATATATTTTATTTGATTATATATTATTTTATCTGATTAGTTTCTGATCAACCCCTTTTCAGATTCAGCTACTATTTTTCGGCTGACACTAAGAAGATAATGCCAATTGTTATGAATCTTCAAATGTGTTTGCTGCAATTAACCAACTTTGGTTTATTTGATTATATATATTTTATTTGATTATATATTATTTTATCTAATTAGTTTCTGATCAACTCCTCTTTCTTTCCCCTGCAACCCTAATGTAAAAACTGGGAACTAGAATGATCATGCAACACCTTGTGACTACCCTAACCTAAGATTTAATGTAGAATCGCAAAGGGGAGAGATACTAAAGCATCAAGAAGAAGCATTTCCCATCATATGATTTTGGGAAGCTACTGATAGACTCATTGCATTTTGGAAGTAAGCCTAACACCAACCTAATTATTCTGTCTAAAGCAATTTAGGTTCTATGCATTAGAATTTAGTTTCTTTTCTTGCACTGCAATTAGTTTTTATGGCAATTGACATTTTCATAAAGTATTTAGAGGATTAATGATTTGGATGTTGCATGTTCTCCCATCCATCAAGGTAAATCTTCATATTTAATATTATTTTTACTTGGGTTTATTTGATTATATATTTTATTTGATTGAACCGAAATAGAAAACAGATACCCCTTTCTTTATTTTTTTTCCTTATGCATGCTTTTAATTAGTTTATGTTTTTGCCTAGACTAAAACACATCCATATTCAGTCAATGCTCTCTTAGGATAAGGCATAATATTTTAACCATGTAATCTGTGGCTTTACAATTAATAAAAAAGTTTTATTAGGGTGCTCTTTGTTTGTTGTCTAATATTAGCTTGATCTTATGAAATTTTGTAGTTTCTTGATTGCTAGAATAAATTTACTGTTACAAAAAGGAGGAAAAAAAGAAAGAAAGAAAGAAAGGATGAGTCTCTTATGGTTGGATTCTATGATCTTTATTTTTCACATGAATATGGTTAATCATATGTTTACTGAGCACAAATATGGAGAGTTAATTGCAAATGTACCCCTTATGTTTTCACCTAATTGCACATATGATGGAGAGATTATTCCATCTAGGAATGGGGTGTTTATATGCCAATATAACAGTTTAGAGACGATAAGTAGCTAAACCTCCACAGTAAGAAAATGTATTTGTGATTAACCCTCAAAGTTGTGTGCTTGCTTTTCTTCTTGCTTACATTCCTGGGTTTTTCTCTATAGGTACATGATAGTGATGATCCAACGAGATATTAGGCGACATAACAAGTCAGCAAAGCTTGAATCATGAATGATGCCAGTCAACTAACTCTTTATTGGGCTTGCGTTTTGGGTATGAACGTCATGCAAATATTGTATAGCGATAGGCACCACAACTCATAGCAAAATCAATGTGTATTTGTTGTTTACAGACTCCAAGCCATGGTATCAAACATGCCTTCAAAAATATTCGTTCTTTGCATGCTAAGGCTCACAGCCGCAAACAAAGATGTAAATTCATCTATTGTATTAGAAGATATTCAATGCCTATGCATGTGTATTTAAGAAGAGGATATAATAAAACAATAAATTCTCAAGACGAAAAAAATAAAAAACTATTAACAAAAGGCATCCTTACTTTCATGCTGACATTGCTAATTATCTCTTCACACGATAAAATTATGTATCTTTTACCCGGTAACCTTGCAAATTGTCTCAGACAAGAAAATAGCTTGCAGACCAAACACAATTCAACAGCTACGCACATTTCAGTTAAAATAAAGCATGCCGACGAAAATGCACTTCATTAGCATCTGTACACTTTAACATTGTATGTCATCAAACCATGTTTTCCTGTACACATTGAATAGAATCAATTTATTGGTTATATTTCCATTCAGCACTGACACAGCAGAAGTTAGCCCATATTGGCTACAAACTTGAACCATGGTGTATTCACAAATTCAGCGAATCAATTTTCAAACAGATGACCATTACTATACATACATTGTGGAAAAATGTTTTAGCCTTTTCAGTCCCTGCAGCTAGAACAAATGCTGAAGATGTGGGTTATTTCTCTGCCTGAGCCTTAGCCCAGCATTTGCTTCTTGCTCAAGATGCATCAATCCAGCTGGAGGGTTAAAGTCGCCTTGTATTTAGGAATAATTGTAGGTTATTAATTACGCTTATCGACCGAGTCTTTGACGAAATTATGCAATCTCCTGCCAATAAGATATCGGTCGTCTCTAATGGAGTTGTGGAGATTAATGAACCAAACACGGAACCTCTTAGCACAGAAGAACATCACGCTGAAGAGAAGGCAACCGAGCTAATCAAATCGATAGACCGCGAAGTTAATGATCAATGGATAGCCAAGCACAGGAATAGACCTCTGGCAAATACATAGGGAATGAAAAGTATAGTCAGAAGCTTCGAGATTATAGGGATTACAATCTCATGGAGGACCCAAAGACCCCTTAGATCCGAGAAGCCATTTTACTTAACTCTCTCGAACTTTGCCCTCCAACTTTCATTAAACAGTGCTGCCATTTGATCAAGCATAACCTTTTCCAAAAGATTGAACACAAAATGATCCATTAATTCATAAATATTTATCTGATTGAAAAATTAAATGTTTTTTAGTGTTAACAAAAATGATAGTATGTCTATTCTCTGACATATTTTTAAGGATAGAGCTAACAAACCTTAAAAATAAAATAATAATTGTACTATGTAATGTTTAAATCCTAAAATCATAATGTCCAAGTCTACAGATTTCATAAAACATATTTTTTGGACCTGCACATCATGATGAACAGTTTGGATTTCAAATTTTAATAGACTTGAGATCACACACTATAGAATTTGATGTCAGCCGCTAAATGCATAGGATAATCAATCAAAGCATTCATGAATTATGTTGATTGCAACCAATAGAGCAATTCAATTCGGATGTTCAATAATACAACGGTTTGGGTTAATAAGCTTAAAACTCCATGTTCAAATAAATATTCAATAGGATATTGTCAACATATATTAAACTTCGATGTCATAAGCCATAGAATACTGAAGGCCTAGGAAAATTACAAATTTCAATATATTGAAATGCCACAATTTTTTAATATATTTAACTTTGGATCTTTTAACTAAAAGGTCACAATTTTTTAATATATTTAACTTTGGATCTTTTAACTAAAAGGCCACAATTTTTCAAGGTTGTTTCTTTACTATCTTTTTTACTTTTAGATGAATAATAGAAAATTCATTTTTGTTTGTTTTAAGTCAAATAATTTACATTGTCTTTGATATAATCATCAAATTTCAATATAATAATCATGAATAGGTTTATTTAATGATAGGAGTAATGGTAAGGTTCTATTATTATATTTTTAACATACAAATTAACTTCAAAAAAGTTCATTGGGTTGTTCATATGTTGGCTATATTGTTTACATTTAATAAATTTATACGAAATCTTGAAATATTGTTTCTTTTAATAATTCATTTGAAAATCAAAACCTACGTGTGAAAAATTCATAATACATGTGCATGATTAATAAAACCACCATATGCAAGCTACTCCTACTAATTTCAAAGTTGGTCATTTGAAATTAATAATATTTGATGATAGAATAATTAAGATTATTTAATTTGTTGATGTGAGCAATTATATACATGTTGAAGAAGACACTAACAAAAGAGAATAATCAAATACACAATATTACTAAAGAATAATCATAAAGATAAAAAAGGAACATACATGTTGAAGGAGACGAATTTACCATGAAAATTGTGTAATTTCTTGGTTTATATATAGGCATGAGATGTTGCATGTGATAGGATAACAACTACAATTAGAGTTCTCTTTGTATAAAGATGGTAAATTCTATAATATTTTATTATAATAACAATAACACAATTCTTATCAACAGATTCATATGCGTAAAGTCTATGCCTCATACGGATTAGGATTATGGTATTTAGTTCAAACTGAATAATTAGGATAGCCTTTTAGTGGATCATTTAAACTTTGAAGTTCATGTCTTAGTTCAAACTTTAAAGAAAGAGAGAAGGCATAATTAGGATAGATATTTAATTCAAACTTTAAAGAAAGAGAGGAGGCAGAATATGTACGGATTATGATTAGGATATTTAGTTCAAAGTGAATAATTAGGATAGTCTTTTAGTAATTTATTTAAACTTTAATAAAAAGTATGAGTAAGGTAAGTAGTCCTTAGTCGTATTAAAGATTATCTCGCTTCTACAAATTAAATAGAGCAAGTAAAAATTAGATATAAAATTAAAAGTGTCAGTAAGGTAAGTAGTTCTTAGTTGTACTGAAGATTATCTCACTTCTATAATTTTTAAATAGAATTTAAAAATTAGAATAAATAGGTCTCAGAAACATATACAATTTAAAAGTTATAATTGGATTATGATTAGGATAGTTCAAACTTTAAAGTTATTTGATTAGGATTAGAATAAATCATTAAATACAATTTAAAATTTTGAATTTGATTAGTATTAGAATAGTTCAAACTTTATAGGGGTATTTTTGTTTACCGAAAGTTTTTTTGAACTCATGCTTTTAAAGGGAGTATGATATTTAAACTTTACTAAAAATGTCAGTAATGTATGTAGTCCTTAGTCGTATTGAAGATTATCTCGCTTCTACAAATTAAATATCATTATCAAGTAAAAAATTAGATATCAAAGTTGTGTCAACTGTGAGCTGCGTTTCAAGTGTGCGAGCGATTTCTTTTCAAACTTTATAGTTATTTGATTAGGATTAGAATAAATTATTAAATACAATTTAAAAATTAAAATTTGATTAGGAATAGGATAGTTCAAACTTTAAAGTTATTTGATTATGATTAGAATAAATTATTAAATACAATTTAAAACTTATAATTTGATTTGTATTAGGATAGTTCAAACTTTATAGGGGTATTTTTGTCTACCCAAAGATTTTTCCCGAACTCGTGCTTTTAAAGAGAGTATATATATATATTTTTGTCTACCCAAAGATTTTTCCCGAACTCGTGCTTTTAAAGAGAGTATATATATATATATATATATATATATATATATATATATATATATATATATATATATATATATATATATATATATATATGGAAACGGATCGCTGAGCTCGAGCGCAGGAAAATTTTCCCTGCGCTAGGCTCACGTGGCAGCAGGCTGATTGGAAGAGAAATGGCGCACATCAGAAATTGGCGGATGTGGGGTTTTTTTTGCAATTTTCAAATGTTCTTCTTTCCCAAGCGGCAAGGTCACGGGCCCTCATTTCTTCGCGCATTTTTTTCTACTCAGGCGCTCCTCCTCCTCCTCCTCCTCCTCCTCCTCCTCCTCCAGGAGCTCGAGCTCAGGATCTCATCCTCCTAATGAATTTAGATGGGAGGAATTTAGAGCATAGATTTCATAAATTAGGAGCTAATGAAATGTGCTTTTAGTTACTAGATTATCTGCTGATGTTAATCCTTTCTTGTATGTTGCCAATTCTAACATAGCTGGTTTCAGTGTTGTAAAATGCACTATAGTTTTCAAAGAACTTTCTGGTCCGTAGCTGATCCTACTATGATGGAAAGGCCAATATGATGATGATGATATTGTATCAGATACTTGGCTAGTTGTCATGCGAGATAACTCTCTTTTCTCATGTCAGATAGTCCTCAATACTTCTTCTCTTTTCTCATGCGAGATAACTCTCTTTTCTCATGTCAGATACTTGATTTATTTTCTTAGGAGTCCTGTTAATTGGGTCAAATTATTTTAGTTTGTTCATCTGTTTTGAGGAATGATTTGCCATCTTATGGACATTTTTTAAGTGTGGCTTATTTAGTTTGTTTCTTTAGGATTGTGGCTTATTTTTAGTGTGGCTGGCAATTTTGCTTGACTTACTATTGTTTTAGATCTGAAACAAGGTTGTTTGGTTCTTTGGGGAAACTTTTGATGGAGGGCATTCGTCATAAAATGGGGTCTCCCCGAGGTCATTCTGTTTGCAATATTACATGGAGATCTGATGATATTTTATATGTGTTACATCTTTGGCCGGTAGTTTCTTGGATTATGCTCTCTCTGTCCGTCATCATCGCCATTGCTTTTGAAAAGTTCGTTCAGAGGAGGTTTAAGAGAATTAGAGATGGAACTGGAACAACTGTTGTGTCTGTAATTGGTGCTTCTTGGAAGGAGGCATCCTCGTGCATTCGGTGAAAAAAATTGAGAATGACTTCATATAGCTATGTATTTGGTTGCTGTTGCTTTGATGCTAGTTTAATAAGGAGGTTTAAGAGAATTAGAGATGGAACTGGAACAGCTGTTGTGTCTGTAATTGGTGCTTCTTGGAAGGAGGCATCCTCGTGCATTCGGCGAAAAAAATCGAGAATGACTTCATATAGCTCTGTATTTGGTTGTTGTTGCTTTGATGCTAGTTTAATAAGACCCCGAAGGGAATTTGTAAAAACAAGATTTCATTCCATCTTGCAAGTTTGACTATATATGATTACTCAGGCAATTGTCAACACCATAGCTGGGTGCATTTGTTGCAAGAGGAATTCACAACCCTCAGACACCAACTGGTCTGTTGCTTTGATTTCCTCATCATGGTAAGCTTCTGAACCGCAACATATAACTTCAGTTTGAAGAGGTACATATTTATTTGTGTATGTCAGGATTTAGTTGTTTTCTTTTAAAAAATAATATCAGAAGTAACAAGAGACTGGAATGTATTTGCACATAATAATTATTTTTTATCTTTATGAAATCATCACAGCCTATGTAGTTGCACATTGTCAAGTTATTGTAGATATTGGTGAAACCACCTTGAAAAATACTACTATTCAACCTGATTATAATCTGAGCTCTAATGGCAAGTACTCTAAAATGTAGAATTAGGGAATGGAGCCAATATATGTATACTTTTGTTACAGTGCTGGTCTATGCACTTATGGCATCAGCTGGAGAGATATTGCGGATCCTGAGCTCGAGTGCCAGGAGGAGGAGGATGAGATCCTGAGCTCGAGCACCGGCCTGGAGGAGGAGGAGGAGGAGGAGCGCCTGGAGGAGGAGGAGGAGATCCTGAGCTCGAGCGCCTGGAGGAGGAGGAGGAGGAGGAGGAGTGCTTGGAGGGGGAGGAGGAGGAGGAGCGCCTGGAGGAGTAGGAGGAGCGCCTGGTGGAGGAGGAGGAGGAGGAGGAGGAGATCCTGAGCTTGAGCGCCTGGTGGAGGAAGAGGAGGAGGAGGAGGAGGAGCGCCTGGAGAAAAAAATGGGAAGAAATGAGCCCGTGACCGTGGTTGGGAAAGAAGAACATGAAAATTTGCAAAAAAACCCCCCACATCCGCAATTCCTGATGCCGCTATTTCTCTTCCAATCAGCCTGCGCCACGTGAGCTCTAGCGCAGGAAATTTTCCTGCGCTCGAGCTCAGGTTCCGTTTCCCCATATATATATATATATATAAGTATATATATATATATTGTATGGTTATAAAAAGGAGTATGATGATTATGAGAGCAATAACATGATAATACCAAATTCCATGCACCTCATGAAGAAAAAATAGTAACTTCCAAACTTTCCAAAAAAATATTATTATTCAAATACAAAAAAGATGATGGACCAAGAGGTAAATTTTAAGAAAGGAAAATTTATAAAAAGAAAAAGACCCTTTTGTATTTGTATGACCAAAATAGATCTCCCTGTGTTTTAATTAGTAAAATCGATTTCTTTTTTGCTAAGTCATCACGACCAAAAAGAGGACGATTTTATAAAATATCATATTTAAAATACAAATGATTAGTTACCTCAATGTATTTAGAGATCGTTAATTAAGATTTAACTACTTCTATGTAGTCCAGTTTGCACATATAGATCTAACTAGCTAATAATTAGTGATTGTTAACTACAAGGGACTAGTATTGCCATATATTTTAAATATTATTATATTTTATAAAATTGATCTTTTTTGCTCGGCTCTGATGATGTAGAAAAAAAAAAGATAGATTTTTTTTAAATTAAAACACAAAGAGGTTAATTTTGCTCATAAAATTGAAAAAAAAGTTTTTTTTTATTTTTTATTTCTCCTTCAGAAAATTGGGTAATTTTTAGACAAAATAATCACAACTCACCTGTATATTGCTATTATCCCTCGCCCTCAGCCTCAGGAGCCACGATCGATCGAACTCCCAAAAAAAGATACGCGAATTAAAAAAAAAAATGGAAGAGGAGAGGAATTATAGCAAACTGGAAGAAGCTCTCGAGATCAAGTCCCTGCGCCGAATCATTAGTGCTTATCTCAAGTAAACCCTAAACCCTAACTCTCCCCCTCTCACTCTCGGTTTGATTTGATCGAAGTCAAAGATAGAGTTTTTAACGCTGAATCAGGAATCTCTATGGCGAATCTCTTTGTCTTTTGAAACGATTCAGTTGAATTTTTCACTATCTTGCTCCTTTGTTTCTTTTACCGATTCTGACCTAATTTTGCTAATTGATTTGATGAAACCCTATCACTATTTAGTTACTCGGATGCTGCTGAAGAGGATGTTCGAAGATATGAGAGGTCGTATAAGAAACTCTCACCTGCTCACAAGGTAAACATACTTCATTAGTTTCAAATTTTCTAGTTTCAGTAAATTATCTTTTATTTTTGTTTATAAGTGATAAGGCATTCTATTCCTTTTTTTTTTTGTTTAATTCATGTGCAGGCTCTTCTCTGTCATCTTCCTTTGAAGTACCAAAGACTTCGACGGTATGCCAAATATTGAATTTTTTTAATGTTCCAAAATTATAGTCATCATGCAAGGCTAACTAAAATTTTATAATCAACTGTGAAATAGGAATGGAAAGGTTGGGCCTAAAGAATATAGAAATACCATCATTATACCCACATTCTGTATAATTCCACGAAACCTGCAGAAAAGACTCATCAATTTTTTAACCAGGTGCCAACCTGATGTCTACCCTTTATGAGTTGTTTCAAAATTCCCGAACAATAACACTAGGATGAAAGAGCTTTGTATAATATGTAGGAGGATGCATGTTGGTGAAAGAGCAAAAATAAAGAAGGACATTTTTCCTTCAGCGCGTAGTTGGGATTTCATGCAGTTATGATTCACAATTGAAACAGAAAACCCACTCTTACCTTTATTATTTTAAGGTAGCTCCAGTTGTCTCGAAGCAAAGTAGATTAAAATCTATAGTTTTGAGAACCAAATTCAGCCTTGTACTGCAATCATCAGTTTGTTGGGGTTTTTGCTCTACTTAAACAAATGAAATCGGCTTTCATGGCTCTATAAGGCAGAATGAATAATGTCTTAAGAATGGGCAATCTTAGTTTATCTCAAATGTGATTTTTGTTCTTGAGATATGAAAATTACCTATGAAGACAGATTCTGACTGATTGTAGTTTGCAGGTGTATATCGGTGAATACATTTTTCATTATGAACATGCTTCAGGTGAAAAAAAATGATTGCAACCTTTTCCTATGTTAACACATTTGTGCTTCAAACTATAGTTTTCCTGCTTGTGTATTTCTTCTCGGATGCAGTGATGTACTGATTCCACAAATTCAACAGGCATTCGAACCTCCTATTGATATGAGCCAGAATATAGATATTGATGAACATGAAAACTTAGAACATGCCGTTGATCAGAATCTTCAAACACAAGCACAGAATACTCGAGAAACTAGCATTGACTCAGGGCAGCCTTTTCCATCCATTGGAAGTGAGGATTCTGGTCCTGAATCATATCATATCCAAAGAGAAAGCAACACAGATAGTGGGCCTTCGGGAAGAAATAATGAGATAGAGGTGTATATCTTTTGACAATATAACGTTTGTGTGTTTGGAGTTAATATAGACTGCAAAGAAATGATTAGATATCTTCTACGCCTTTTCATTTAGAAATTTGACCTCTGTAGATACAAACAGGAGATGCATGTTGGAAATTCCTGCAAGTCTAACTTTCGGAAGGACATATCCTGCGCATGCCAGAGTGAGATATGTAATGGTAGTGGAGATGCTGATAAGGTAAATTGCTGATATGAGTTTCGGGTTTTGTTTCTAATGAAGCATAATTATATCCTGATTGATCTTTTCAGATGTTTTTCAATCATTTTATTTACTACATTAACATATAAGAGAGGACTCT
>NW_017972625.1:0-12227 GCF_001876935.1 Asparagus officinalis
AACTATCAAATTTAAGATAACCCCTTGATCTTTCTCACTTAACCCCATTGAAATATGAGGTATGTCTCAGAAAACATCGCTCAACTATTTTAATTTGAGAAACCTCTTCAAGTTTGAAGCTATTGTAAATAACCCCCCTCAAGTTAGAAAATTCAAGAAATTTCTATAAACTATTCTCACTTTATGCTACAAAAACTAACGCTGTTAAGTCTAGTATGTCACATGACAAAGTAAGTATTTGAGAAAGACTAACATACCCATCAATCATTAAAAAATTTATTCTGATCTTTTATGATAAGGACCTGTTCGTTTGCCTTAAAAAAATGGGAAATCAAAGAAATAGAAAACTATTTCTAAGAAAAATGGGTTTTTGAATTGTTTGGTTGGCTAAAAAAAGGAAATCAAAGAAATGGAGATGAGATGAGATGAGTTGTCACATTATTATTGGATGATGTGAGTGATTTTTTAATAAAACTAGTTTTGATGTTGTTCGGTTGGCCAAAAAAATAAGGAAACGAATTATAAGAAACCTATTTCCTGTAGTTTTGTTGTTTTCTTTTGTTTGGTTCATTCTTAAAAATAAGAAATGAAATGAGATGAGATGAGTTGTCATTGTATTATTGGGTGATGTGAAGAAAGATTAAGAAAAGTGTTTTCACAACTTTTTGGGATGAAAACTAAGAAATGAAATGTTAATGAGATGATGTGAATTATTATAATATTTTATTCGATGATGTGAGTGATTTAAAATGATGAAAAGAGATGAGTTGAGTGATGTTTGGATGAAAATAATATTTTATTAGATGTGATGGATGAGTTGTTAGATGAAAATAATATTTTATTAGATGTGGTGGATGAGTGGCTAGATGAAAATAATATTTTATTAGATGATGTGGATGAGTTGTTGGATGAAAATAATATTTTATTGGATGTTGTGGGTGAGTTTTAGGGATGGAAATGGAAGAAATGGGTTATTTTGAGATTTCCACATTTTCCATTTCCATTTCTTGGTTTTTAGGAAATAAACGAACATGCCCTTAAGGTGTCTGTGTAATTGAATGAGTCAGTTATTTTATACTTTGAAATGACGTCAATGAGTTTGGTGAGAAAAGTGTGAAAGATAAGTGTCTTTTGTAAGACACCTCACACTTGAGGGGATCTTCTCTAATTCTTTACGTTAAGTAGATTATATAGAATACACCCAATTGTAGTTAGAGGGTTTTCTCAAATTAAAGTACCTGAGAGCGGCTATCCTAAGACATCCACCACACTTTTTCTCTTTCTTTTTTCTTTTTTTGGTTTCTAAAATTAACTCTAAAATCATATATGCAAAATTATACCCATGTCAAGTTGTTCAAGTTAACTAATTAGCCTTCATTTGAAAAACATTACTGATGAATTTCTTAAAATTTTTATTATTTATTGATTTGATATCTATTTTTACTAATTTCTATGAAAAGACGTTATTGGTTTTCCCTCTTTAAAATATTAATAGAATATAAGTCAATGTTAAAAGCATGCAACATATAAAAGATATTAAAAATTCCAGACTTCGAATCTTCAAGCTATTGATGCGAGGTTATTTCTTGTTATCTGCTTCAAATTACTTGCTCTATATGATAGACTCGTGCATGCTAGCAAGGGCAAAATATTTGTGTGCGCTTGTGTAGAAAATAATGTGAATGAGATGGCAACTTATTTTGCTAAATGAGTTGTCACATTATAATACACACACGCACACATATATATACACAAACATACACATACATACATACATACAACGTACGTACGTTGTATGTATGTTTGTATACTCCTCTATACAAATGTGATAACCTAATATTTTACTATTCATGCTACAGTAAATGGTACAGTAACATTTACTGTATCAAACATGAAACTGGGCGTTGTGGGTTTTTAAAAAATATTACTATAGCAAAGAGGGATACTATAACAATTCAAAATTTTAAAAAAATACTGTAGCAGTTAAAACCGGAATTATTGTAACGGGAAAAAATATGTTGTGCTTTGCACGATGTTCACACTTCTATTGTAGCGGGAAGTTGAAGGAAGTGAGGTTTATTCCGCAATTGTCGATGAACATTATTTCACTTGGAGTTTTGGAGGCAGCAGGCTATAGAGTGATCTTAGAGGATGCATCTCTGAAGGTCACAATGGGGTCCGTGATTGTAATGAAGGGCATCAGAAAGAATAATTTATACTATTTGATTGGGAGCACAGTGATAGGTGGAGCGCTAACGACTTCTATTGATTCGGCTAGACTGTGACATTTGAGGAGGCTGGGAACATTTGAGTGTTGATTCTGTGTATGGATTGGAGAGAGGTGTTTTGACCTGTAATTTGAAGTCCTGTGAACATATTGGTGTGAGCAAGAATACTGAGGTAATGTTTGGCACTTCTATTCACCGAGCGAAAGGCCTTTTAGATGATGTTCACATAGGCATTTGGGGGCCTTTCAAGGAGGCATCAGTGGGAGGTAATAGGTATTTGGTTTTCTGTGTTGAAGACTGTTCTAGGCATTTGTAGGTTACAATCAAGTCCCGTTTGAGTGAAGTCCTAGTAGATAACAACAAGTGGAAGAAGTGTATAAGCAGAAAGGTAAATTTACCTAGTTCTGGTTTTGATAGGAAGTACAAGAGGGATCCTTTTCTGCATTTGTGCTGAGCTCAAGTCAGTTTGAGACACTTCATTGGAAAGAAAATATTGGGGAAACGAGATGAGATGGTAAATTTGATGGGTTGTTTCTTGCTGGATAAGGATCAATGTTTGATGTCAAGTAGTGGTTTGCAGAGGAGTTTTGGTGATGTAGCTTTGACATATTTGAGTCATCTTATTCATAGGTTGTCGTCTATCGCGATTGGAGTATTTGGATCTAGTGGAGCTGCTTCAGATTTTGGGTTGCTTCGGATATTTGGATGCCCAACATATTATCACATTGAGGATGTGAAATTTGATCTGAGTGTACATTTGGGATTTAGAGACGTGTTTGGTTACCAGTTATGGGATTCTGATATTATTCTGAGCAGTATTATCACATTCGACTCTCAGCAGGTGGAGAGTGTTGGACAAATCATTGGGATATCATAGCGGGTGGAGAGTGACGCTACTCCACGTTGTATGGAGATTACTGTTTGCGTCGAAAGTTGCTGTTTTCATTGCTATCGAATCTATTATAACTTTAGTCATTACAATAAAATCGAATAAAATAAAAAGTTGATTTTTTTATAAGATCTCCTTACACAATGAAAATAAAACAAGTTTATAACTTTATCAAACAAACGCAGGGAGATCGTTTATCAGTCTTTTGCTTGCGTGAGATCTTTGCCTGTGCCGAGGATTTTGATATCCGTGGACCGCCTTAGATCTGGATCCGGTTGATGAAAATTTGGCAGAGCTCCTACCTAACCAAGGAGGTATTTGCTTGAAGCGCTGAAATCGACCAAGCGAAATCAGTAGCTCTTCTCGAGATTAAGACCAAGCCTAATCTCGAGGAACGGACGGGAACGGGCTTCGGATCTCTCGAACTCTCCTTCTTTATGTCGAAGAACTCGCCGAGATCTGTCAACCCTCGCTGAAATTCGTGCTCCTTTGACTCCTCAATCCGGCAGCACCTCCTCGTCTTGATAATTAATCCCCGCCGAGAAATGAGCACCCGAGCTCGTATTTATAAGCTTCGAAAATGGTTATTTGGATGAGAATGAATGATTCGTCCTTATCTTCAGTTAATAACTGATTAACCATGTTAGGGGATGATATCAGATCAGTTTGGATGCTCAGGAACGACCAAATCCCTAGAAAAACCGTCAAAAACCGAACCGGGTCAAAACAGGGGGCGTAGGACAAATCTGACCCGCGCTTGCGCGTGTCGAACAGATCCGACCCGCGCCGGCGCGGGTGGAGAGTGATGCTACTCCACGTTGTATAGAGATTACTGTTTGCGTCGAAAGTTGTTGTTTTCATTGCTATCGAATCTATTACAACTTTAATCATTACAATAAACTCGAATAAAATAAAAAGTTGATTTTTTATAAGATCTCCTTACACAATGAAAATAAAACAAGTTTATAACTTTATCAAACAAACGCAGGAAGATCGTTTATCGGTCTTCTACTTGCGCGGGATCTTTGCCTGTGCCGGGGATTTTGATATCCGTGGACCAC
This sequence comes from Asparagus officinalis, assembly GCF_001876935.1. Classification (NCBI taxonomy): domain Eukaryota; kingdom Viridiplantae; phylum Streptophyta; class Magnoliopsida; order Asparagales; family Asparagaceae; genus Asparagus; species Asparagus officinalis. The sequence continues at coordinate 4,179 of NW_017972625.1, forward strand.
CTTAGATCTAGATCCGGTTGATGAAAATTTGGCAGAGCTCCTACCTAACCAAGGAGGTATTTGCTTGAAGCGCTGAAATCGACCAAGCGAAATCAGTAGCTCTTCTCGAGATAAAGACCAAGCCTAATCTCAAGGAACGGACGGGAACGGGCTTCGGATCTCCCGAACTCTCCTTCTTTATGCCGAAGAACTCGCCGAGATCTGTCAACCCTCACTGAAATTCGTTCTCCTTTGACTCCTCAATCCGACAGCACCTCCTCGTCTTGATAATTAATCCCCGCCGAGAAATGAGCACCCGAGCTCGTATTTATAAGCTTCGGAAGCGGTTATTTGGATGAGAATGAATGATTCGTCCTTATCTTCAGTTACTAACTGATTAACCATGTTAGGGGATGATATCAGATCAGTTTGGATGCTCAGGAACGACCAAATCCCGAGAAAACCGTCAAAAATCAAACCGGGTCGAAACAGTGCGCGCAGGACAAATCTGTCCCGCGCTTGCGCGGGTCGGACAGATCCGACCCGTGCGGGCGCGAGTCTGACAGATCTGACCCGCGTGGGCGTGGGTCGGTTTGGTCCGTACCGTGTGGCGCGCTTTTGGCTTCGCTGATTTTCGTGTTTTTCGGTTCTTCCGGGACTTGTATTTTCCACCGTTTTGCATATTTGATCGTCTTGTTGACTTGCACGCTTCGTCGCGGGGTTAACTGTCGAACGCACGTTGGTTGATATACACGCGTGTTGATTGATGCACGCGTGTTGACCGACGCGCATGAACTGATTGACACTCGAACTGATTGACATGCACACGTTGATTGATGCGCGCATGTTGATTGACGCTCGCGAACTGATTGACGCGCACGTGTTGATTGATGCGCGCGTGTCACTTGGTTCGTCGTTTCGCTTCATGTGCTTGTCGACGACAGATAATCCTCTTAGACTCGGATAACGACGTTCATCGTCTTATCTCCATATCGAGCTGTGTGCGGACACCTATAGGTATTTTTAGACGCCTACAGATACCCCCTCCAAAGTATTTCAGACTCATTCTTTTATAGAGGAGTCTGGAATGATTTGGATAAGATAGGCCATCTCTGTAATTTCGTAGAGTGACCTTGAACTACCTCAATTTTTAATTTCTTTAGCCTTCAATCTATTCATTGTTTCATCGAATAGATAAAGTTCTTCCGATGATGCGTTTATCGTCTGACCGTTGTCAAAATCTTGAACTGAGATTGGTGTGTAAGTTTCTGAACTTAGCTCGTGTCATTGAGTTGACTTTGAACTAATCATCTTCGTCAGAAATTCATATCTGGATCGATTGAACTCCCTGAAATCATCATTTGCCTTAGTTTGGCGAGATCGCTGATACGCTGACCGGCATCGACCTTTATCATAGCGCATCGACTGGTGTTAACATTTGCTGTAACACGTTGTGCGGTGTTGACTTTTTGTCGTAACGCGTTGATCGGCGTTAACACAGTTTATACTCGTACGTTTGCTAGAGTCTACACAGTTTAAGCTCTTAGGGCATTAGAGCGTGACGGTCTCGAATTTGGGGCTACAGGACCAACTATTAAAGTTGTTTCGTCTGCAAATATGGATCTTATCCCTAAGTGGTTGGATGCTCAAGTCACGAGACCAACTAACGGAGCTGGTGCGTCAATGACTCGCATTTATAAAATTTTTGGCAAATTCTCAGTCATCAACGGGTTTGATGAGCCTTTACCGACTACCGTTTGAGTCAGGCTAGCATGCAGATTGTTTAAGTCCGTTCCGCATGTGACGTTGTGCTAAAAGAGTTAACTCTTTTAGTACTACGATATTGAATACGTAGACTTCGTCTTTCTCACGGGAATAGAGCCGGTAATGTTTGTTAGACGCTGACTTAGGATTTTTTGCAAATCCTCAGCCTTCAACGGATTTGACGTGCCTTTACCGATTACCGTTTGAACCGGACTTGCATGCGGATTGTTTAAGTCCGTTCCGCATGTAACGTTATGCTAAAAGAGTTAACTCTTTTAGTACTACGATATTGAATACGTAGACTTCATCTTTCTCACAGGAATAAACTATCTGGCAACGCGTGTTAGGCGTTGACTTATCCCTACTTAGGCTTCGGGATAAAAACCCTAGACTCGGATTCTGGTGTCTTCTTCAAATGGTGAAAGACTAAACCGGCAACGCGTATTAGGCGTTAACTTATTCCTACTTAGGATTCGGGATAAAATTCTCCGCGCGTGTAAGGTACGGATTATGGTGTTATGAATAACAACCTGCCATAATATCGAATATGTGGGCTTTTATCATTTTTACGGTAAAAGACTGACCGGTAATGCATGTTAGGTACTGACTTATCCCTACTTAGGATTCGGGATAAAATTCCCCACGCGTGTAAGGCACGGATTTTGACGTTATGAATAACAACCTGCCACAATATCGAATATGTGGGCTTTTATCCTTTTTACGGTAAAAGACTGATCGGCAACACGTGTTAGGCGCTGACTTATCCCTACTTAGGATTCGGGATAAAATTCCCCGCGCGTGTAAGGTGCAGATTTTGGCGTTATGAATAACAACCTGCCACAATGTTGAATATGTGGGCTTTTGTTTTTTTTTTACGATTAAGAACTAACCGACAACGCGTGTTAGGCATTGACTTATCCCTACTTAGGATTCGGGATAAAATTCCCCGTGTGTTGAAGCACGAATTTTAGCGTTATAAATAACAACTTGCCACAATGTCGAATATATGGGCTTTCATTCTTTTTACGGTTAAGAACTAACCGGCAACGCGTATTAGGCATTGACTTATCCCTACTTAGGCTTCGGGATAAAATCCCCCGTGCGTGTAAAGCACTGATTTTGGCGTTATGAATAACGACCTGCCACAATGTCGAATATGTGGGCTTTCGTTCTTTTTACGGTTAAGAACTAACCGGCAACGCGTGTTAGTCATTGACTTATCCCTACTTAGGTTTCAGGATAAAATTCCCCGTGCGTGTGAAGCACGGATTTTAGCGTTATGAATAACGACCTGCCACAATGTCGAATATGTGGGCTTTCGTTCTTTTTACGGTTAAGAACTAACCGGCAACGCGTGTTAGGCATTGAGTTATCCCTACTTAGGCTTCGGGATAAAATTCCCCATGCATAAAAGGCATGGATTTTTTGTTGCTACGATACTGAATACGTAAACTCGGTCATTTTTACAGGAACGAACCACCCAGCAACGCGGGTTAAGCGCTGACTTATCTCTACTTAGGCTTCGGGATAAAATACCCCAGACTGGATTCTGGTATCTTTTTCAATCGGTGAAAGACTAAACCGGTAACGCGTGTTAGATGTTGACTTATCCCTTCTTAGGATTCAGAATAAAATTCCCCGTGCATAAAAGGCATGGATTTTTATTGCTACGATGCTGAATACGTAGACTCGGTCGTTTTTATGGGAACGAACCATCCAGCAGCACGAGTTAAGCGCTGACTTATCCCTACTTAGGGTTCAGGATAAAATACCCCAGACTGGATTCTGGTGTCTTTTTCAATCGGTGAAAGACTAAACCGTCTTTTGGAGTTGAAGGATGGTGTCTTCTCTTGGGGCAAAGACGTACCCGAAATGAGAGAGGAAGAATTTTATATTCTATCTCCAACAATGAAGAGGAAGAGTTTTATATTCTATCTCTAGTTAGAAAGAAGACTCGAGGTGGGATCTCCACCCCCAGAATTCGGAAAGGTGAAACTAGGAGTGGGATCTCCAGTCCGAGAATCAAAAAATTCGGACAATCCTAACTGTCGGAAGGTTTGATTACCGAACTAAAGGTGAATTTCTCGTTTATCGAGAGTGAATTTTGATTTTGGCCTTGACTGTAGGAAGGTTTGACCAAGTGGGAGTTTGAGGTGACCCTAAATGTTTGCTCATTCGATTTGAAAGTGGACCCCTCATTCATTGGAGGAATCGAAAGGGGATTTTGGTTTTGGCCCTAACTGTAGGAAGGTTTGATCGCTCGATTTGAAAATAGACCTCTCGTTCATTGAAGGAATCGAGAGGGGATTTTGATTGTGGTCCTAACTGTAGGAATGTTTGACCAAGTGAGAGTGAAAGTGTGAGATGACCCTAACTTTTATAGGTTTGATCACTTGATTTGTGGACCTCTCGTTCATTGAAGGAATCGAGAGGGGATTTTGATTATGGTCCTAACTGTAGGAAGGTTTGACCAGGTGAACAGTGAGAGTGGGAGTACAAATTACTGTAGGAGTATTGATTCGTACAAATCACTCAAAGGGGGTTCCTGGTGTTAAGTAGCAAATACTTAACACGGAGGGGTTTGACAATCGTCAATGATTAGGATGTTGAAATTCTAAGTACTATGTCCGGAATTTAATAATGGGAATGTTGAGTGCACAAACACATAAAAGTTTGAGTGGATTCAATCTGAAAGGAGTTTTGGTGGTCCCACCGTCAATTAGTCTATCGATAGGGGATTTTTGTGGTGGAAGACTGTGAGTCATCAAACATCAATGGAAATTTTATGAGGGAAGATTGATCTAACGAAGTGATCGAATCTCGTCTCAGCAAATGAGTGTTCGGAAATCACAGTGGGAGTTTAGTATTTATCACTTTGTTCATAATGATCGGGTTATCCCTAAAGAGTGTTCGGAAATCACAGTGGGAGTTTAGTATTTATCACTTTGTTCATAATGATCGGGTTATCCCTAAGAATATTACATTTAACATGTTTAGTATTTATCACTTTGTTCATAATGATCGGGTTATCCCTAAGAATATTACATTTAACATTCTTTCAGGAACTTTCCGTTATATGAATTATCCACCCCTAGCTTTCTTTGTGGAACTGGGTCCGATATTATACTCAGTTACATGATCGGGTTATCCTTAAGAATATTACATATAAAAATTCACCAGGAACTTCTTGTTAACAGTAGGAAATAGTTTAGACTAATATACCTATTGGAGTATTAAGAAGCAGTTTATACTCGTATACTTGTCGGAGTGCCGCCATTCTCATTTGGCTTATCCCAGCGTTATGACACAGGCTTCAACCAAGGTTTGGATGCTATTTTTTAGAGCAAAGCAATCCTTGGTGGGATGAAGGACCCTCCTGTGGTACGCACAGTACTTTGGATCCGTCGTGTTATCAGCTTCCTCTTGATTTGTGATAGGTGGAAGCTTGATCTTGTTGTTTTCAAGGAGGGATTCGGAGATGGCTGGAACATCTTCGTCCTTGAAGGAGTACTCTTTTTGAAGTCTTAAACCCGAAGTCTTCTGCTATCTTCGGGGTTGCTGTTGCGACGTCTGATTAGCGTCAACAGCTGCTGCAGGTGTTTTCCCTTTACTACGGGAGGTGAAATTTGATTTCGGAGAGTTAGCCGTTAGTTGGCTTCTCTCGGCTTGCTTCCTTCTGAGGAAGCGTTCGGCCCGCTCTCCGTGCACCTTCAACTCTTTCCAGTTGTTAGACGGTGCTACTCCCATAACCTCCAACACGTCTAAGGAGAGGTTGTTGTGACAGTTTTGGAGGATGAAGTCCTCTGTGATCGGATCTCGGCAGTTCATCGCCTTATTCCGGAAGCGCTTGACGAAGTTATCGACCGTTTCATCGTCTTTTTGCTTCTCATCAAAAAGTGTCTTGATTAACACATCAGTGTCATCATCAAAGAAATGAGCGAGGAATAGGCTCTCTAGGTCGTCCCAGCTATTGATGCTTGCAAACTTAAGATGGCGGTACCAATCGAAGGGGAGCCCACGAAGGGTGCCAACGAATGACCGAACCATCAAGGCTTCATTGCCAGAGATCATGCCCAAGTTGGACTTAAAGTAGATCAAATGCTGAGTGGGTGAACCCTTCCCGTCGAACGGCGTGAAGTTAATCAGGTTAAACTTCGTCGGATACGAGATCGAATCCCACTCTCTCAGGTAAGGACATGGAATACTGGTCCTTTTCACCTCTCGTACAGACATTAGAGCATTGATTTTACTCTCGATATCTTTTATTTTCTCATCCTCGCTCGTATCGGGCCTCGGACGATTTGAAAGAGGAATAATGCGACCACCCCCGACATTGTCATCTTTGGTGGAACCACCCCCAGCGTTGTTATCTTTAGTGGAGTCACCCTCAGTGTTTTGGTCAACGGGAGGGTTATTAGTATTAAGACGTTCATCCACATCTGATTCGCTATTTGCTTGGTTAGCAGTGTTGCGACGGTTGGATTCGCCAATTTGATTCGACAAAGCTCGGATTTGTTGGTCATGTTCTTCCCTCATCGCCGCATAGTCGTTTCCATTTCGAACTTGAAGTTCTCTTTTTGCTTGGCCAAGGCATCCTCAACCATTTTGGCTACTTTCTCGGTGTTGTTTTCAGCGAAAGTTGACTCCATTGTCGATTCCATTAAAACTTTGATGTGTTTATAGGAAATTACAATGAAAATAAATGAAAATACAACTCTCGAGAAAATAACACAGAAATTGTCTATCAACTCCTGTTTTGTGGGATTTTGCCTGTGCCGTGAGTGCTTTGGCTCGTTGACCACCGATTCAAAGATCGTGAGGGTGCTTAGGGATCTCTCCTTCGTTTATCGAAGTAAAGATTTGAAAACGAATATCTTATCGATGTAAGATGTCCGTTCTTCCAAAGATCAAGTCTGAGCTTAGATCTCTAGGAATCACCGAATGATGCTTGTCAAAGGGTGAAAGTTCTCTCTCTTCTTCAAAATCACTGAAAGCTCAAGCCTCTTCTGCTCCAAAATGCTCTCTGTCCTTTATTTCGTGCTTAGGGAGGTATTTATAGGGGTATCAGTGCACTACAGTTGAAACGGGGGCAAGATAACTGACTGAGTGTTTTCTCTTTGGCCGCTGCAGTCTACACTGCCGCGGCTATTGGCGCGGCAGTATAGGCTGGCTGTCGCGCCTTAGTCGCGGCACTATGTGCTGTCGTGCCTTAGCCGCGACGCCATGGGCTGCCGCGCCACCTTGTGTTGCCTGATGACGTGTAAATTGTTCTCCCATATTGTTTTGAGTGGTATTTGGATGCCTGCAAGCATTTTTTGACGCCTACAGATACCCCCTCCAAAGTATCTCAGACTCATCATCATCATTTTTTTAGTGAGGAGTCTGGGACACTTTGGATATGATAAGCTTTCCTTGCAATTTCTCCAGTGCGTTGTTGAGGAAGTTGCGTAGAATGGCCTGCGAATGGTTTCAATTCTTGACTTCTTCGTCTATTAGCTTATTCAGTGCTTTGTAGAATAGCTAAGATTCCTTCGGTGCTGCGTTTATCGCGTGGCCGTTGTCGAAGTCTTGAATTTGAACCTTTGGGAGGTCCATGCACAGTGCTTCTGCACATCAAAATGGACCATGGTGTGTTAGCTGCCGCGGCAAGCTTATACTGTCGCGCTTTAGCGCGGGCAGCATCGACTGCCGCGCTTAAGAGCGCGACAGTTCGAAGTGTCGCGGCAGATTTTCAGCCCAGTCGAGTTATAAACTTAAAATGTGGGGCTTTCTTCGGGTCATTTTTCCCCGGCTCCTTGAGTTTCGAAACTCTTCAACCACCTATACAAGGATCTCACTTGCCTTTTCCCTCTCCACCTTTTCGTATTTAGGCGATTTCTTGTTACGAACCAGATCTATGGGTTTTGATGTTCTTGTTGATTCGGAGTTTTTTGCCTCGATCAAACTCAAATTTTGTTGCAACTCTGGTAAAACCGCCCACGATCTCGTGTTTTATGGTCTGATTTGGTTTCTTGCTTGATGTTTCATCCAAAACCCTAACCCTTATTGTTTCTCAAACCAGTTTCATCATGTCACCGAAGAAATCACGGGCTGTTAAGGACAAATCTTCAGTTCAGGCATCGGAAGAAGTTGAGGCCGCGGCTACATCGTTCGGAGGTGATTTTCTAACACCTCTTCTGTTCAAAATTACTGTTTTTCTGCTTGTATAACCTCGTTTGCCTCCTTTGAGAGGTATCCGGGAAGAGTTGACATCCTCCATCGAGAGGATTGACGCTTTAAAACACATATCTTGTTCAATCAAGACAT
>NW_017972626.1:0-3651 GCF_001876935.1 Asparagus officinalis
GAATAATACCCGTCGTACTGCTCAGATCTGATCGGATCTAGATCTCACGGTGGTCCACGGATAAACCCCGGCGCAGGTAAAGAACCCACAAGCAAGCAACCGCAAAACAGGAGCTTGCGATTTGTTCACAAGAGGAAAGTTGTAATTTTTATTTTTTTTTTCTTTGATTTAGTTGTAACCGGATCTATAAAAGACCGGATCTTTGTAATCCAAGATGACAATCATATCAATGAAAAAGAAAACAGTTTTCCACGCGAACAGTGTGCATCTCCATATGCAATAGCGATACTTTTGTAATATTCTTACTCAATCGCTCTGCGGCAATAGGTTTTATCTCCCTATCCCGGAATATAATGAAATGATGATACTTTTATGATATTCTTACTCAATCGCTCTGTGACAATAGGTTTTATCTTCCTATCCCAGAATACAATGAAATGACGATACTTTCGTGATATTCTCACTCAATTGCCCTACGGAAATAGGTTTTATCTTCCTATCCCGGAATACAATGAAATGACGATATACTTTTGTGATATTCTCACTCAATCGCCCTGCGGAAATAGGTTTTATCTCCCTATTTCGGAATGCAATGCAATATGCTATGCTCTTCATGTTCATCAACTTGAACTAGGACAAAAATACATTAACATAACATATTCTAACCATTCGTGCACGTATCTCGGTATGCGTGTCCATATTTGGTGTTTACTGACATCTCAGGTGTTAAACAACTTATAAACATTTTATCATGATAGTACAAGGTTGAGAGGCTCGCTCGACAACTCAAACAATCGAAACAAACATGCACAGGGCTACTTACAGATTGGCGGTCGACCGCGATTATGCGGCGGTCGACCGCGATTGATTCTAGGCTCGGTCCTGCACGCGGTCGACCGCCGCTAGGGCGCGGTCGACCGTGGGCTAAAATTACAGGTTCTCAGGCTAGTTTTGTTTGTCGTGTTCATGTCGTGTTTAGGTGATTTAAACATGATTAAAACAACATGAAACTTGCATGAAAACATGTCTGCAGCAGATAAAAACTTCTGGGAACAAATCTAACATATATAGCATAGTTATTTGCATAAAATTCATATCAAAAACCCTAATTCTTGCACATGAACTTGAAATAAAGCACAAATCATCTTTCATCAGATTTAAACTACTTTTAAATCATTTTCAGATCTTAATTACTTCTGTAAAAATCGTTCTCAAACTTTTTAATATGGAAAGACCTAGTCTTTATACATATAATATAAATAATTGACTTTTATACATAAACTAGTCAATTTGGCTCTAATAAACATGTTAAAAACTCTTTAAAAACGTTTTAAAAAGTAGGAGGGGGATTAGCAGAGATGAACTCGCTTGGGGTTTATAGAAAAACGCTTAAGAAACCAAGCCAAAGAAGATCTACAAGCCAAACGCCAAAAATCCCGCGAAAAATCCACTTGAAAGCCTCCAAACTTCTTCAAGAATCAAAATAGGGTTTAAAGAGGTTTTGGTGGCTGTTAGGGTCCTTAGAAAACTGAAAATATCGTGAAAATATGATATATATATATATATACCAGGAAACGGATATGGGCTTTAGAAAAATGAAACCAACTCAAAACAGGAAACAAGTCTTAGCAGGTTTCGCGGTCGACCAACGGCGATCGACCGTGGCGGTCGACCAGACTGGAATTTTCCAGTTTTTCATGTTTTTGACCGTTGTGCATGTTTCGACTCTTTTCTTTCTCATATGTGAACTCGTTCATACTCAAAATACATGGTATCATACTCATAGACCATTTAACTATATTTATCAAAATAAATATTCATAAATCATAATTAATCTCATATTAATTATATTAACATGAATTTTTTTGGGTTTTACAGTGGAGTTTGTAAGTGAGAAAGCAAATGAAAGTTGAAGCTCTTTTGAACAATAACCAACAAACTCAAGAGATTTTAAATGCTTGCTTTTTTTACTAAAGTGAACAGGGTTGGTGGGTATTTATAAGCATTCAAGAGAAAAGCCAAACCCCAAAGAAACAGACAAAAATGTTCAAAAATCAAGAATTTTGGAAACTGTACAAAACTAGCCGTTGGAAGCTTATCAGTCGACTGACGAGGTTCATCAGTCGACTGATGAGCTTATCGTTGTAGGCGATTTGCAGCTCGTCGGTCGACTGAAGATCTAATCAGTCAACTAAAGGGGTCATCAGTTGACTGATAGAACGTCAATCGTTGAAACAGAAACTTTTGATGATTCTGGCTAGTTTCATCATTTGACTGAACCTTTGCATCAGTCGACTAATAACAGATTTTTAGCCTTTTCAGATTTTTGAAAACGAGTTTCCAAGGCATTTAAAATTAGTAAATAAATTCTTTAAAATGTAAAACTTTGGGAAAAGTTTTTAAATATAATAACAAACTTGTTTGAAAAGGAATTTTGCAAAAATGACCTCGTATTTGTGAAAACTCAACGTTTAGTAAAAATGTTAAAATACGAGTTTTGAAAATGTGTGAGTGTGTTATCCCGAGAACTTCAAATATAATCTATCAAACTACTTGCCTACATTAAGCACTAGAGAGAAGTAAAAATGCAAATATCACTCACATATAAGTACATAGCTGAGTCTTAATATTTGCTTCTATATTGATGAAGCTTATCTTGTATTTTGTGCTCTTTGAAAACTTTGCTTCATCACTTTGCCTCTACCTCCTTAGATATCATCTTGTAGCTTGTTGTTCCATCCAATCCTCCAACTTATAGGTACTAATAAACTTGATATTCTTGTAATCTATAATATCACTCAATAAGTAATTGGTACTAATAATGGTGGTTGTAAATCATCATCAAAACATAAAGGCTAATAACAGTAACCTCCCGACGAGGGAGACGAGTGCTTCATATAGGCGAATCTCAGCTAAGATTTGTCAGCTCAGTCAAAACGAGCGGCTCAGATCATCTGCAACGATTCGATTCAGCAGTTCGAATCGAACAACCACGAGCATGGCGGGACGTTCAGAATTTCAAAACGAATAGCCAAGATGAAGCAGTTCAACAGAACTACCACGATCTCTCATCGAATTGATGGTTGAGATCAAGAGCGCCACCAAATAAACAACTCAGATCGAGCACGTGAAGACAATGCGCCCCCTTAGCTGGCGAGCGTAAGAAACCGCCCGCAGACACCTCATCCGCCACTGACTTGGACCCCGCCTACATCCATCTAACTCGCCTGCAAGCACGAAGCTCGCCTGGTGATGTTTAAAGCTTGCCTGCCAATGGCTTGAGCTTGCCTAAAAACTTGAGCTCGCCTACACTTCATCGAGCCTGCCTAAAGAGCTCAACTCAACCAAGGGGCTCAAATTCGTCTAAACCAATGAACAGTGATCCTCTTCATTCAAAGTGATCCAGACCACATGCAACCTAATTTAGGTCTAAAAACTTTGAAGGGGGTTTTGTAGGCAATAAAAATTACCTTTACACAAGAGAGCTCAAACCTTGCCTATTTGAGTTCGCCTACGTGCTCAAAGCAAGAAAAGCTCGCCTGCATTCAAGAGGCCAAGCCAAAGCTCGCTTGTTTGCTTGACTTGCCAGCACAAGTCAAGCTCGCTTGCATTCAAGAGGCCAAGCCAAAGCTCGCCAACACTCTTTGCTCA
>NW_017972626.1:3661-6808 GCF_001876935.1 Asparagus officinalis
CTCGCCAGCACGAGTCAAGCTCGCCTGTTTGTTTAACTCGCCAACACGAGTCAAGCTCACCTGTTTGTTTGACTTGCCAATACAAGTCAAGTTCGCCTGTTCGTTGGACTCGCTAGCATGAGTCGAGCTCTCCTGTTTGTTTAACTTGCCAGCATGAGTCAAACTCACCTTTTTGTTTGACTCACCAACACGAGTCGAGCTCGCCTGTTTGATTAACTTGCCAACACAAGTCAAGCTCGCCTGCAGGAAGTTCGCCTAATGCTTGGGGGGGTCCGCCAACCGATCCCACCTGTTCGCTAAGCTCACTTGAAACTCACCTGAGCGTTCAAACAAGCTCTCAAGCTCGCCCGCAAGCCTATCGGCCTCACCTGAACAGTGCAAGCGGCTACTTGCTTGTGGGAGTGGGCCTACCCACGTCCCACATCTTGGGTGATAAGGCATGGCTCCCATTACCCCTATAGTGGTCACATCCCATAGCCAGGGGAGGGCATGGTGCTCCTCACCTATTAGTGGTTACATCCCATAAGTTAAGGGGGAACCATGCTTTCCCTTGCCTATTTAAAGACCTCCCTTTGCCAACGTGAGAGGGGTCTTGAGTTTGGTTGGTTGGCTAGTATGGTCTTGCTCCTGGCTGGTGTTGAGGCTCTTCAAGCAGAGGCTTCCATTGGCTTTCTTGGTTGAACATTCTTGGCTATAAGGTTGGATTGTTGAAGTAGACTCAATCTGAACTCTCAGATTTGAGACTCATTAGCTCTCTACAAACTTTTGCATTATAGCCCTCTCTAAGCTTTCGGCCTTGATACCTATCAAGTTCGGGTATAATCGAACTCAATCACACAAGAGCTTCTACTGCGTACTGAAGCTCAACCACAATTTCGATCGGATCGTCTAAGGGAAGCAAACTCGACACAAGCATTCGAGGAGGCGTCCTATCGCTGCCAAAGAACCCACGTTAAACAAGAAAAGCATTCTCTTCGCTTTTGTTGTAATTTTAATTCTTGATTTGTAATAAGTCATTCTTATTAATACAAATCCCCTCCTTTTCGGAGAAATCAATTTTACCCACCTACAAGATCGTGTAGAGGGTGGTGGGAGAGAGGGCGAGGTTGGTGCCGACAGCGACAGTGGAGCCCATGTGCTTCGAGAGGCCGAGGGTGAAGTTAGTTTGTTCGAGATCGATTCTCTCATGTTCATTTTTTATTTTTTTATTTTTTCTTTTTTCGAGAATTTCTGAGAGTTGAGGAAAGTGAGAGTGTGAAGAAGGACGCAGAAATGGAAGAAGAAGAAAAAAAAGAAGATGGTGATAGTGATGGAGGAAGAGTCAAGTAGTGGGAAGAAGAAGAAGAAGAAGATGGTGGTGGTGATGGAGGGAAATGTGGATTGTTACTGTGCAGGTTTTTCTGGATTAGTTTAGAGGGGGATTAATGGCCATTAAACACACGGACTACTAGTCCCATGTGTTTTGAAAATAAATTTCAGTAAAATCGACCTCTTTTTAGTCAGTTTTGGTAAGTTAGCCAAAAAGAGGTCGGTTTTCCTACATAGTAAGTAAGGTCGGTTTTGCTAAATATTTTATAAAAACTGACCTATTTTAAAAACTTCTCCTTTGAAGTAATGATGTCAATGGGCTTTTTGAGGAGGTTTTGTGTGACACCACATGATCGAGGAGGGTTGAGTTGAGTTCTCATAGTTGAGGGGTCCTATACAACACCCTCAAAATTAAGGGATTTTCACGAATTAAAATAGGTGAGTGGAATTTTCTAAGGGGTTGTTTGGTACATTTCCGAAAAAAAGAAAACAGAAAACAATGTTTGAAAACCATTTCTGGACATTTTAGATGGTTTCCCTTATTTGATTTATTTGGTTTGTTTCACATTGAAATCATAGGCTGGAAAACAAGGATTTCCATTTATTAGGTTTGTTTGAACATCCAAAAATTAAGAAATATCATTTCAGCCGGCATTTCAATAGTAGTTTGAGCAGTTAAATATTACCTTTTAATCCCAGCAGCCGTTTTAAAAGTGTTTTGAGCAATTAAAAATTGCTTGAAGTGACATTTCTCACTCATTTCAGTCCCTTTTGGTCTGAAATGAGTTTTCTACAAAAACTGACGTGACACCTCATTTCACCCCTTCATTTCTTTAAATCACATACCGAACTACGGGGAATGAAAATGTCTTAAAATTAAAATCCTATATCACGCTATTATCAGATTTTAAATGCTCCATTACTCTTTTTTTAAGCAAACAAACAGCCCCTAAACGTCACCCAAAAGGTTTCTACATTGTTCATGTGGTCCTACTGAAAGTGCCAATATGGAATCCACACGTTTAACAGAACGGAAACAGGAAAACACAGAAACGAGAAAGCAGTGAAAAGTCTTTCTATCTCTCCTCTCTTTCTCCTATATCCCTCGTTCTCATCCTCTGTCCCGTTCTTCCTCAAAACCGAGCCCTAACCATCATCCTCAATCGTCAAATCCAATGGCGGATCGCGGCGGAGGATCAGCGGAAGACAAGATAGCTTACTTCCAGGCCATCACCGGCCTCGACGACCGTGATCTCTCCACCGAGATACTTGCCGCCCACGACTGGGATCTTGATCAAGCCGTCTCCACCTTCACCTCAAACCCTAGCCCTAACCCTACAGATTCCAACAATTTTCCCGCCGCATCAACTTCTAATCCCAGCGATCGCCAACGCGCCCTTCCAGAGCCCCAACCCTAGCCGTGGACTCGGACACTCCCCTTCTACTTTTCTCCGGTGGCGTCAGTACCTCACTCCCGCGCCGTAGGCCTTTGGCTTTCTGGATCGCGCGGACGTCCTCTCATCCTCTCTCATCCTCTCGGCCTCACTCCTCCAAACGCCGGCCACAGGACCGTCTCGCCCTGTCCTCTTCCTGTCCGAAGCTTGCTGCCTTTGTCTCCGCCTTCGAGCGAGAGTTCTCTTCCTCCGAGGGCTCCACACGCCCCAATTTCGTGGCCGAGGGTTTCATGGACGCGCTTCAGAGGTCACAGAGGGAGTTCAAGCTAATGTTCGTGTACCTTCACTCCCCCGATCATCCTGATGTCCCTGAGTTCTGCTTGAGGTGTCTTTGTGCGGTGCCGGTGGCCGAGTTTGTGAACGAGAATTTCGTGGCTTGGGGAGG
>NW_017972626.1:6820-11049 GCF_001876935.1 Asparagus officinalis
CAAATTAGGAGAAAGCTGACAATATTGCGGATCCAAAGTACTGTGTGTACCACAGGAGGGTCCTTCATCCCACCAAGGATTGCTTTGCTCTCAAGAATAGCATCCAAACCTTGGTTGAAGCCGGCGTCATAATGTAGGCATATAAAATTGCATATAGGTCCCTTAGCACAGTTCGGCATAAACCGACGAACCAACGAGGCGACGAGTTCGACGAATCGTACGCAAGCGACGGAATGCATCCATACGCGTTCGGAATCAAGCCAAGTGTCAAAGAATCAACGAGTCATCCAACCAAGGGCATACTCGGACGAATCACGATCGAATCAAGATCGGTTTCGGACTCGAACTCAGAAGTGGATTTACTGCCTAATCAGGATCCAGATTTACTGCCAAATCAGGTCAACGAGTCAATCAACCGCACAACCGAACCACGGACAAGACCGAAAGACGGAAAACAACCAAACCCACCACCTAGAGGGGCTCGGCCGAAGCCGAGCCAGCCTGTCCAGTACAGTTCCAACGGCTCTTTTTATGACCGTTGCCTTGGGGCTGTTTTGTCTTTTGCTCTGGTTTTTTGGCTGAGTTGTGAGAGGGTATAAATACCCCATTGTCTTCAACTCTCAAGCTATCTAAGAGATTGTTTTTAAAATAGTTTAACAAGGGTTTAAACTTGTTTAATGTTTGTTTAAGTTTGGTTTAAAAAGCTTTTAAGCAATTGAGGGTTTTAGTTTGTGAAGCAAATTTCACAAGAGCAAAGAGGAGATCATCCTTTGGTGTTTGGGCATTCAACTCATCTCTCTCTCACTCTTGATCTATAGAGAAGTTTTCCTTAAACTCAATTCTAGCTATTTATTGTTTTGATCTTAATTTCCATAAGCTAGATTTCTATATTGAGTTTAAATTGTTTTATTGATACTCTCTGTTCACACACAACCTATTGAGCTTATTGTATTTACATTCATAGTATAATTTAGGGTTGTGGGTTTGTGACATTGAGAGTGAGCTTAATTGAGTTCTCACCTTGTTTAGAGAACAAATCATTTGATTTATATTGTGCTTATTGTGAGGATTCACTTGTAATACACTTGTACACCGAGAGAAGTGTGTGGTGAGAGACGGGGTCGAATCCAAGAGGAGTGGCGTCGGTTGACGTGCCTAGGGAGAGGTTGTAACCGAGCACTTGAGGAGGAGGACACGGGCTAGGACCAACACTTAGTGTGTGAGGTGTGATTACATAGTGATTGTATTGTGAGGTGTAAACGTTGTTCGGGTGAACGTAGAAAACCCGGTTGTGATAGTGAAGATCTCCTCGAGGTGAGGAGCGGAGACGTAGGTCGTGGGGACCGAACTCCGTAATCATATTGTTTGTTTGTGATTGCATTGGCGCACTTTCTTTTATGTTCATATCTTATATCGCCTTTGTATATTGCTTGTTGATTATATTGCCCACTATCTAGTTTAGATTGTTTTCCCTTGAGTTTATATATCCTTGCATATACTTCATCATATATCTCTTTGCTAGGATATATCTCATTGTTCATATTGCTTATCCTAGTTTATATTCTTGTTGTATTTCATACTTGCTAGGATAACGTGTTAATTAATTTTAATTGGCATTTAATCGGATTAGATTAGCATAAGACCCTAATCACCCCCCCTCTAGGGTCTAACAGACATTCGATGATCATTTTTATTCCACTTGGATTTCTCAGAAGTGGGTACAATATAAGCATCACCTACAATTTCCCATAAATCAGAATGTTTAGATCTAATAAATAACTTAAATCTAACACACCATTGGGCATAGGGAAAATTGTCTAATCTAGGAGCAATATTGATGGTATAACCTAAACAAGATGCACCATTCATATCCATAATTTATAAAAATATGCAAGCAAGATACAAATGCAATCAAAACAAGATTAGCACAAAAAGATAACTTGGATTTTTAACTCAAGGCGATTAGTCCTTAAATCAAAGAGCACCAAGCTCTGATACCAATTATTAGACCCTAGAGGGGGGGGGTGATTAGGGTCTTATGCTAATCTAATCCGATTTTATGCCAATTAAAACTAATTAACAAGTTATCCTAGCAAGTATGAAATACAACAAGATATGTGAGCTAGGATAAGCAATATGAACAATAAGATATATCCTATATGATAAAAATATATGCAAGGATATAAAAACTATCACATGGGTGATATAATCAAACTACAAATGTGATAGGGTCTCCTTTCGATTCATTTTTGCGAACGAAAGGTCCACTTTTGAATTGAGTAATCAAACCTTATGACAGTTAGGATTATTCAAACCAATCTAGATTCTCTAAGTGGAGATTCCACTTTAAGTTTCCTTTTCACCAGGAGATAGAATATAAAATTCTTCCTCTCCGATTCTGGGTTTATCTCTACCAACAAACAAGAGACCAGGAGATAGAATATAAAATTCTTCCTCTCCGATTCTGGGTTTATCTCTACCAACAAACAAGAGACCAGGAGATAGAATATAAAATTCTTCCTCTCCGATTCTGGGTTTATCTCTACCAACAAACAAGAGACCAGGAGATAGAATATAAAATTCTTCCTCTCCGATTCTGGGTTTATCTCTACCAACAAACAAGAGACCAGGAGATAGAATATAAAATTCTTCCTCTCCGATTCTGGGTTTATCTCTACCAACAAACAAGAGACCAGGAGATAGAATATAAAATTCTTCCTCTCCGAGTATGGGTTTATCTCTACCAACAAACAAGAGATTGAGAAATGGAATATACAATTCTTTTTCTCTCCGATTTTGGGTTCGTTGTCCTATATAGGAAATGCAACCTATTCACACTTTGAAATCCATGTTGTTCACACATGGGGGATGTTATCTCTATCCCTTATTAGAGATAAGCCTACATCTAACACATGTAGCCTACATATTCAATATGATAGTTTAAAGTCTAAAAGAGTTTAATTCTTTTAGCGCAACGTTATATGTGAAACGGACTTAGATAATTCACATACTAGCCCGATTCAAACGGTAATCGGTAAAGGCATATCAAATCCGTTGATGGCTGAGGATTTGCCAAAAATCCTATAAGTATGATGGTTATTTATTCTAAACAAGAATGAATAATCATAATAAAACCTCAATGAGCAAAAAAAAGATTCAATATAATGAGCAGAAAAGTTCAAGAATTTTTAAACAAAGCTACAAAAATATATGTTCTCCGATTACAAGAGTTTATATTGACTAATTTGATTTTCAAGTTTTGACAGCTCTAACGCATAAGTCTGTTCAAGCTCAGCCGTCAATTTAATTTTGAAAGCTTCTTCATCAACACTTTGAAGCGCGGCGACCTCTTGTTCCTTTTCAGCAATCATTTGGTCTTGAAGGTTCAGTTGCTGTAATAAGTTGCCTTCAGTGTGAATTTCCCGCTTCAACTCGGACTCCAAGACATCATGAGCATCCTTGGCCATTGCAAGTTCCTCCTCTAAGCGAGCTATTTCTGCTCGACTCGATTCTAAATCCCGACGTAGGTTAACCTGGGCTTGTATTCTCTTGCCAACATTCATCCTAAGTTGATCGCTGTGGGCTCTTAGCTGTTGGAGCTCGAGATTAGCTGATGTTTGGGAATCACGCAACGCTTGTAGCTTGGAGTCCATGCGAGAAGCAATGTAGGAAGGTACGCTTTCAGTGCGAAGACCCCTCAGAAGGTCAACATGCTGCTTCAAGTCAACCATATAGGCGTTGATCGAATCGGCTAAATCATTATACCCTTCATCTCGGATCCCTGAAATATAGCGTTCAAGAGGTTTCTTAAAACTCTCAAATCGCGATCCTTTGGAGAGAATACGATCAACCATAGAATTCAAAAAGGAGATGAAGCCGTCGAGATCAGAGCAAATGCCGGCTTTATCCGGATCCTCGTCTGCTAACAAAGCTCGGATGCGATCTGATAATGATGATGAAGAAGCTGCGATGAGTGTAAATAAGTCAGTATAAGACATATATATGCATACAAGACAATAAACTGAAGCATACCAAGTTCAACGGAAGAACCTCCAGCATGACTTGGTTCGCTCAAGGATGGCAGTCCGGATTCCTGAACAACTAAAGTTGGTTCAAGAATGGTAGTTGTTGATACACCCGCTACATCAGAGGCCTTTTCTACTAAAGCCTCAGAAGACGGTGGGTCCAAGCTAAGAGGCTCTTTAAGAGTTGATTCTACAAACGAAGGA